>NC_040909.2:27376883-27679591 GCF_004126475.2 Phyllostomus discolor | reverse complement strand
GGTAATGTAGAAAACGACCAAGGGAAGACAACCGTTAACATTTCGGAAAAGATCATGTAGCCAGGGTGGTGGGGAAAGGAGATAGATGGGGCGACTGCTGGAGGGCAGGGTGGCAGGGATGGCACTGAGCTACGAAAAAGTTTTATGGATGTAGTGGGTATACATTTCAGTCCATATTCAATAAATATGAAAGAAATGTTTATTTTTAGTAATTGAACTTAATTTTAATTTTGGCCTACATCTCACCAGGGTGGAAACTGAATTCAGTCCTGTCAGGGCCTTGTGACTACCCCCACCCCACCCTTGCCACCACACGCGCACACACGCACACACACATACACACACACACTGCTCTAAGAACTCTTGGGCTTCCCTAATACGCAGGCACGGGGTGGGCTTCTGATGCTTGCTGGCTCAGCTACTCATCTATCCACCCTACATCCTCCTTTGAAGTTGTTCACAGCAGCTTTTGAGGCAGTCAGGCACTGTCTAAAGGCCTTTCAGTACACTACAGTAGTCCCATAAGATTATAATGCAGCTGATAATCCCTATTGCCTAGTGATGCTGTAGCCATTGTAAGGCCATAGTGCAATGAATTACTGTTCTGTGCTGGTCTTAGTCTTATGGGTAGAAATTCAATGTGCTAGAAATGCCTGGTGGCCCAAAGGGACACTAACCTGGGCCCTGATGAGCTTCCCACAGACCAGTCTTACAACTGGACCCAACCCTTGAGGTTCTTAGTATGATTGCAAGACGCCCTTCAGCAATAACCATTAGGAAACTTTGAAGGAAAAAAGTTCATTACCTATAGGCCCTGGAGCTACAAGGCATGCCAGGAGGCACACAGCGAAGTACAGGGCAGAGAGCAAGACCACCTGCAGGGGTCTGGGGTACTGTTTTTACTGGGGTTGAGAGTGGGAGCACAGGGTTTCACGGGCTTACTTTTTGTTGGTGAATTTAAAATGTAACAGCGAGAATTTAAAATTGGGAAGAGAAAAAACCAAGTAGCCACATGGTTAGTTATCAAAATCAGCCAAGATCTCTAAACCAAAGGATCCTCCGTGGGGGAGGCGGCTGGCTCTTCACCTACTGTGTTTCTATGTCCTTCTCTGAGGCAGATGCCTCTTTGGAATGGATGTCTCAGCAATCAAAGCGTTAAGTCAGGCACTTACGTTACAAAAAGAAAAGCCCACCGGGCTTGTGCTACAATTACACAGGTGTTTGTAGATGCTGGTTGTAAATGAGGCTGCTGTGCCATAGGTCTGTCACAGTACAGCACCTACAATTACAGTGGCTACACTGTGGTTTGTGTAGGTGTACTCTGTGATGTTCACACAATGAAATCACCTAACAATGTGTTTCTCAGAATGTATGGCTGTATAAACCCCTCCCGAGTCACCTGCCCCACAAGAAAATGTCTGTGATGTTTATACCATTATGCCACGTGAAAGTGGATTCTTCAGGGGCAGACTCGGAGGAGACTGCCAAACAGGAGAGAGAGGATGCAGGATCTAGAAGATGAAGGGTGGGTGTCATGTGGTAACATGCCCTGAGTCAAGCTGGGGAGGGAGATGGGAATTCGATTCACCAGGAACATCGGATGTTGTGAGTCGTGAGAGAGGCACACACAGGTGGGAGGAAGCTTAATAGAGGAGGTGACTCTTGAGCTGCACCTTGAGGGATACAGCTGATTCCTTGGGTGAGAACTGGGTGGGAGTGCAGAGTCCCGCAATGGTGAAACCAGGTCTGACATCCTGAGCCTACCTCAGACATGGGAGTGACGGGGCAGTTCCCAGGAACGTGCTGGGCGCAGGGCGTGAGCCTTGGAAAGAACCATGTGGCTGGGCTGTAGATCTACCCACAGAGCTGGCAGCGGTTGACACTGGAGGGAAGGGGAGAAATCATGGATGATGCTGACACTGTGTTTTGGCCAGAAAGTTTGTTCTGTTTTAAAGTAAAACTAAAAGACACGTTTTTCATGTTCACTGTAATTTTATTGAACAACATATTCTCCGTTTTTATCCCACTACCTTCTGCCATCTTTCAGGCAACTTCATCATTCCATCTTCCCAAAACTTTTTGTCTTCTTAAGCAAAGAACTGTTCCAGATGCCTTTCTCTGTCTTCCAGGGAATTAAAATTTTTCCATTAAGAGAATTTTATAAAGACCAAAAAACAATGGAAATCCAAAGGGGTCATGTCTTGTGAACATGGCGGATGAATCAGAACTTCCCAGCCAAGCTGTAACCGCTTTTGCCTGGCCATCAGAGAACCATGCGGCCTTGCATTATCCTGATGGAACACTATGCATTTTCTGCTGACTAATTCCAGACACTTTTTGTCAAGTGCTGCCTTCAGCTGGTCTAATTGGGAGCAGTAGTTGTTGGAATCAATCGCTTAGATTTCCCGAAAGAGCTCATAATAGAGGACGCCCTTCCATTCTCACCATGTCTTCTTTGAATGAAGACCGGCCTTTGGTGTGGTTGATGGTGGTTCATTTCACTTGCCCCACGATCTTTTCTGGTTCCACATTATTGTAAAGTATCCAGTTTTCATCGCCCATTACAATTTGTTTTAAAAACAGAACGTTTTTGTTATGTTTAAGTAGAGAATTACAGGTGGAGATGCAGTCAAGTAGGTTTTTTCCCACTTATTCGGACCCCAAACATCAAAGCAATAACATAACCAAGCTGGTGCAAACGATTTTCAATGCTTGATTTGGGTATTTTGAGTATGTCAGCTATCTCCTGCATGGTATAATGTTGATTGTTCCCAATTAATGTCTTGATTTGATCACTATCCACTTCAACTGGTCTGTGGAAACGTCACAAACCACTTTTGACCCGTTCGATCAGTCACAGCACCTTCGCCACACACTGCACACATCTTTTTTTTTTTACATTTCAGTTGCATTTTTACCTTTCTTGAAATAATAAAGCATAATATGCCAAAAATGTTGCTTTTCTTCCATCTTCAATATGAAAATGGTACACAAAAATCCACCAATTCTGATGTCTTTTTAAAAATGCATGCTGATATGACAGCTGTCACAATATAACCTAACAAACGTTTCAGATGACATTAAAGACAACCAAGCGCTACTAGAGCCATCTTATGGGGAAAAAAACTGAACCAACTTTTGGACCAACCCAATATTTATAAGCCTGAGTCAAAACTTAATGTGTTCCTATCAAATTTTGAAACTGGACAGCCAGGGTTTCTACATGTGTCTTTCCGCTCCCTAACTGGAGGGGTAACCATACAACCTGGGTTTACTGAGCAGGTCGGAAGCCCCTTTCCTGGAAGAAAAGGCCTCGGAGGGGAGGGAATGTCTAAGATAATCCAGTGAAAACCAGAAGTGTAGGCAGTCCTGCCTGCCAGATTGAATCCAAGGTGCATTTCAATCTGTATCTTATCTACAGGAGGAATTCATAGGATCTTCAATTTCCGTTATCCATATTACTCCATTATTCACATTAGTAGCAAGGAGCAAATGCAACCAGAAAACACAAGATGATTCCAGCTTTATCCGTGCACATTTCACTCTCCGCAGCAGCCAGCATAGTCAGTTTCATCAGGGTTCCTCAATCATAATTCTCATCTGGAATTTAACTGGTTTCCCACTTTCTTAATACAGTCATATGAAATCCTATCCCAGTCATTCTAAATTTACATTTATTTACTGCTTCCTCACTGCCTAGTTAAGTGTCTAAAAAACAATAAAGTAACAGAAATATTTTTGGATTTAATATTATTTTCATTTTCTTTCAGTGTTCAGTACTCCCATTTCTTTGTAACAGATTTGAAACTTCCTAAAAAACATACTCATTTCGCATAAGCTGAACTACCACAAAGGTACATATGTGAAATAACCATAGAAAAGATCCACTGAGCTATTTCCAACCACCATGAGTTCTTATCCAGCTATTATTTAGTGGACCCCTGCAGAACAGGTGGCACTCTTAGGAAGTAAAAACAAACAGCCTGTTTTCCAGGAAATGACTAATCTACTTGGAGAAGTAAGACCCACTTACTTGAAAACTGAAACCACACTGCTCAACAGGATGTAATTCCAGCCAGTGTTTTCTCCTTCTCTAAGGTCACATCCTCCTAAAACACTGTGGTACTTATTGAGTGCCTCCTATATGCATGGCATTAGGCTAGAAGCTTTTGGATAGCCTTTTTTTTTTAAAGATTTTATTTATTTTTAGAGACGGGGGAGCAAGGGGAAAAGAGAGGGAGAGAAACAGCCATGTGTGAGAAAAGCATCAATCAGTTGCCTCTTGCACGCCCCCAACCAGGATCCTGGCCCACAATCCAGGCATGTGGCCTGATGACCAGGAATCAAACTGGTGACCTTTCAGTTCACAGGCCAGCACTCAACCCACTGAGCTACACCACCCATGGATGGATTGCTTTATGAATCCCCAAACAAACCCATGAAGTAGGTCCCTGGCCGGGTTAGGGTTTGGATGGTTGGAGCGTCAACCCATGCTTCAAAAGGGTTGTGAGTTCAATCCCGGGTCAGTCGGGGTACTTATAGGAGACAACTGACCAATGTTTCTCTTTCTTTCTTTTCTTCACTCCCTCCTTCCTCCATTCCTCTCTTTCTCTTTCTCTCTCTTTCCCTCCTTCCTCTCTCTAAAACCAATAAACATGTCCTCAGGTGAGGATTAAAAAAATAAAAAATAAAAATAGAGCTCTTTAAAAAAAAAGCAGAGCTCTTGTAAAAAAATACTAGTCGAGAAACTAACCCTAAGAAGTCATGTCCCACCCTACATTCTTAGTTTTCCTAAATCAAGAAAACAATCATAATCTTTGAAAACTGAGCTTTCAAAGCTCAGAGTTGATGAGGCACTTGAGTGTCCAGTATACTAGGGTCACAGAGTGTTTATTATTAAAACAGGGGGTGCAAGATGCTTTATCAAAGTGAGTTTTGACTATCAACCAATAGATTCATTTTGCAGGGGCTAGTCAGTACTTTATCCTTCGAAAGAAAAATTCCTATAAAGAGACTAATTTCAAGATCACTTTGACAAAATAAGCATTCAATACAATGTCATCAAGGTGCCACTGGATGTGCCCAGACTGACCTCTGCTGGGCAGTCTATTAACCTGACAATATATTTTTTCTCGAGATAATATGGCAAGGAAAAGAGCATCTTCCCGAATTGTATCTATTATTTAGATTTACATGGTTCAATTTACAAATACTCATCAAGCCCTGCACATACTTTACAGCAAAACCTTGTATAGCATTGGGCTGCCAGAGGCAAAGGACCGTTGGCAGAGCAGGATGCTGATGAGATTACAGGAGCTACCCAATCTCAATGCACCTTTTGACATTCTCTGTGCTAGTATGCAGCTCAGGCTCACTGGTGTATGTATTAGAAGTACATTAAGAGCCCCTGCTGACTCAGCCTGATTCCAGGGGCTTGTCAGTTAAAACTATAGATCCCTTGAAGTATTTCCTAGGTGCATGTCACAAAGCTATTGTCCACCACTTTGTGGAGGTCACTTATGCCCCTAACTTGCCAACGGAGACAACTCTGGTGTATATGATGCAAACAAGCTGAACTTTAATATAAAATCGTATCCAATTCATATAAAATTGCGGAAAATAAACAAGAATTCCCCTAAAAGTAAGATATTTTTCCACTTCTAATATTCTTTTAAAATACGGACGTATCTTGGAGACAGTCTAGGTTAGGTTTTAGACCACCATGATAAAGCAAATATCACAATAAAAAGCCAGTCGCACAGTTCTCTGGCTTCCCAATGCATATAAAGGTTGTGTGTGCACTACACCGCAGTCTATTAAGTGTGCAACAGCATTACTTTTTTTTAAACGTACAAACCTTTATTTAAAAATACTTTTATTGTTAAAAACCCAAACCATGAACTAAGGCTTCAGCAAGTCCTAATCTTTTTGCTGGTGGAAGGTCTTAAAAGACAGTATCTGCAGAGCACAGTAAAGCAAGGTGTGTGCCTGCAATGTCTGTTTTTGATAATAAAAATATAAAACTTACTAAATTATTTTTATTTCAAAATTCTGTCAAAGGGGGAAAATGAGGACGAAATAAAAATGCCCGACGATCCCATCACGGAGCTGCTGTGAAACTTTGGTTTATCCTGTGCCCGTCCTTTTCTCCGCGTGCACGCGTGCAGGGGCGCAGGGGTGCGTCCGGACTGGAGCTGTCCATTTCACAGCTTGCCTTTTTCATGTAGTATGATATTGTGATTGTTTCCCCATTAATAAACATTTTTTAACAAAACTTTATATCAACAGATTATAATGCATGTAACCAATATCTTACTATTAAATATTGGAGTTATCCCTAAATAGAACTATGCTGAATGGCCTTATATAAAATATTCAACCCAATGTTTCAATATTTCTTCAGGACACATTCTCTAGATAAGCTTGCTGGGTCAAAACTATGGAGTATAAACCTTCTTAAGGTTCCAGAGCGTGCGCTGCCGGGCCTGCTCTGTAGAAGCGGTGCACCCACTTCAGCTTCCACCACAGCCTGGCTGTGCCCGCTTTGCCTCACCCTCACCCACGCTGAGAATTATAATTTGAAAAGTAAGGTTTTGCAGCCTAACATATTCATATTTATTCATAATAATCACACTTTTACTGACCTTGTTTTTGGTCAATTAAAAAAAAAATACATGCCCTGCTGGTGTGGCTCAGTGGACTGAGCGCCAGCCTGCAAAGCAAAAGGTCGCTGGTTCAATCTCTGGTCAAGGCATGTGCCTGGACTGCGGGCCAGGTACCCAGTTGGGGGTGTGCAAGAGGCAACCAATTGATGTTACCTCTTGCACATTGATGTTTTTCTCCCTGTTTTTCTCTCTCCCTTCCCATCTCTCTAAAAATAAACAAAATCTTTTTTAAAAATACAAATAATACTCTATTTTTCTGATTATATATTCATGCCCTTTACCCATTTTTCTTTTTTTTTTAAAGATTTTATTTATTTATTTTAAGAGAGGGAGGGGAGGGAGAGAGAGAGAGAGAGACAGAGAGAGAAACATCAATGTGCGGTTGCTGGGGGTTATGGCCTGCAACCCAGGAATGTACCCTGGCTGGGAATCGAATCTGGGACACTTTGGTTCCCAGCCCGAGCTCAATCCACTGAGCTATGCCAGCCAGGTCCATTTTTCTACTAGTACACTGGTATTTTCTTATTTACCAGAGTTCTTGATATATTAAGGCTGTTGACTCTATTGGTCTCAATGCTGTACACATGAAGGTTGCTAATCCAAATATACCCTGAAATTATTAGTTTTGGTGTGCTGTGACTTCTCCTTGGGCTCAGTAAATTCTCTCCAGAAAAAAAAATAAAACAAAATAAAACTTCAACTCACTAAGTGTAGAATAAGCCCCATTAAATACTGGGGAGACTAAGGTATGAAGAGGTCAAGAAATAAACTATGAGGAAGAAATAGCCTATGTACTCCAAGATTTTTTCTTCAAAAATGTTCTTAAAAGGTATGTGACGCTGGACTTCTGGTCAAGATGGTGACGTAGGCAGACACAGCTCACCTCTTCGCACAACCACATCAAAATTACAACTAAAAATAGGACACCCATCACTCAGAACTGTCAGAAATCAAGTTGAGTGGGAATCTGACAACTACAGAATTAAAGAAACCACATCCATCCAGACTGGTAGGAGGGAGGCAGACGCAGAACCAGCTGGTCCCACACCCACGTGGTGGATAAAAATTCGGGAGGGATATCTTGGGAGCAAGGAGTCCCAGACCCACACCCACATCACACCCCCTAGCCCAGGGTTCCAGTGCCAGGAAAGTAAATCCCCACAACTTCTGACTGCAAAAACCAGTGGGGATTGAGTTGGTGGAAGAAACTTCTGGAGCCCCAAGCAGTTCCCTTAAAGAACCCACACACAGACTCACCTACTCAGACTCACTTCCTCTGAGCTCCAGCACCAGGGTAGCAGCTAAAAAGGCACCAAGGGCATTCAGGGAGAAACTGAAGTGTCTGGTATCAGGGTGAGCAAAAGCCATTGCTCCTTTGCGAAGCCCTCCCCCAACAGAGACAGTAGACTGATGCCATATCTGATAGTCCATCAGCCTGGCTAACACAGTTTGACTCACCTTGGAGAACCCCAAGGGCTCTGTGGAGCGGGTCCCTGAACAGCTGATCCCCCACTGTGGGAGGAGGTTGGTAGGCAGTGGGTACAGCCAGTCTTTGCAGCTGACTGGCCTGGGTAAATCCTTCCAATTGACCTGCCAACAGCAAACAAGCCTCAAATGCAATAGGAGAGTTTATTCAGCACACACAAAGGATGCACCTGGAGTACTCAGCTTGGGTGATAAAGGAAGCTGTGCCACTGGATCCTACAGGACACCTACTACATTAGGACACACTATCAAGATACAGAGCCAAAGCAGTTCTACCTAATACATAGACATAGGGAAGCTACCGAAACGGGGAGACAAAGAAACATGGCCCAAATGAAAGAACAGATTGAAACTCCAGAAAAAGAGCTAAACAAAATGAAGATAAGCAATCTAACAGATGGAGTTCAAAACACTGGTTATATGGATGCTCAAGGAGCCTTGGCCAGTGTGGCTCAGTGGATTGAGTACCAGCCTGCAAACCAAAGGACCGCTGGTTTGATTCCCAGTCAGGGCACATGCCTGGGTTGTGGGCCAGCTCCCCAGTAGGGGGTGCATGAAAGGCAACCACACATTGATGTTTCTCTCCTCTTTCTTCCTCCCTCTTCCTCTCTAAAAATAAATAAATATTTTTTAAAAAGTGCTCAAGGAACTTAGTGAGGACCATAGCAGCATAAAAAAGATCCAGTTAGAAACAAACCATTCACTAATTGACACAGAGAACATTCTACATGGAAAAAGAGCAGAGTGGATGAAGCTGAGAATCAAATCAATGATGTGGAACATAAGGAAGCAAAAACCACCAATCAGAAGAACAGGAAGAAAAAAATAATCCAAAAAAATGAGGATAGTGTAAGCAGCCTTTGGGACAACTTCAAGATGTCCAAATTCGCATCACAAAGGTGCCAGAAGGAGAAGAGAAAGAGCAAGAAATTGGAGCTATGAAAAAATAGTGAGAGAAAACTTTCCTAATTTGGTGAAGGAAATAGACACGCAAGTCCAGGAAGCACAGTCCCAAACAAGATGGAGGAAAGGAGGTCCACGCCAAGACACATCGTATTAAAATGCCAAAGGCTAAAGATAAAGAGAGAATCCTACAAGCAGCAAGAGAAAAGAAGTTACCAGATAGTTGCCAGATGGGACATGGGTGCAGGAGAATGGATGAAGAGGTGAGGGGATTAAGAAGTACAAATAAGTAGTTACAGAATAGCCATGGGGATGTAAAGTACAGTACACGAAATGGAGTAGCCAAAGAATTTATACCCATGACCCATCAACATGAACAATTGTGGGGGGATTGCCTGAGGGAGTGTGGGGTGCTGGGTAAAGTGGGGCAAAGGGGAAAAAAACTACGACAACTGTAATAGCATAATCAATAAAATATAATTAAAAAAATAAAAGATGTGACTTTAAGAATATATTTATTAAAAGATGCTGATGTTAACTCAGTGCTTAAGGAGTTACAGTGGTATTATTTAATAAACATCTTTCTCTTTTTTCTTCTGTAAATGATTATTTCTGTGGTTGAATGCTGGTAACTTTTCTGTTTTTAATCAATTATTATATAATATCATTTAGAAATGTTATTTATTTTTATTTGTACAATTTTAACATTATCGTTATTTTGCTATGAAAAAAATCCATCCTATAGGAGAGAAAACTCAAGAGCACTTATTGGCATTTTTATTTACATATTAGAGCGGGTCAGCCAGTGAAAATCCTAGAAAAAGAAAAGACAACAAGCATTCAGTTAAAAGAAATAATTGTCTCAAACTACATCCTCAGTGTTTTGCTTGCTCTAGAATGTCAAAGTCCCATTACAACCACATCTACCACATTGGTGGTAAATAAGGTTTTTTTTGGCCCAGTGCTTCACCGAAAAAGGAGCTAATAAAATCCACAGTGAGCCTTTCTTTCCTCTCCCATTAAGAGAGTCTGAAAGAAACAGAAGTACACTCAAAAGAAGAGAGGAGATGGAGGAGACCCAAAAAGGATCAAGTCCCGGGTCTAAGAAAAACCTGGGTAGGAAGAGCAAAAAGCCTTTCCCAGGACTAATACCGTTCCACACATGTGGCTTGGACATGGATGACTACAGATTAGGTCCTCCTGGTATGAGAGCCCACACTGTGAATCAATGACTAATAGTGAATGGACACAGACACAATCAATGAAAATCAACAGTCTGGGCACTATCACGTATGAAGTTTTACTGGAATGAAGATAAGTAATATCAAAGAGGTAGATGCAAGAAATAGAAGAATAATCCTTATGGAATTATAAAAGAATAAATAAAAGCTGTATTTCTCCAGGAGTACCCCCCAAAATTCATTGAGAACCACTAACAAAATACCATAATGAAAACCATATAGTGTAATAAAAGGTATGTGAATGGCTTTGGGGCCATATTTAAGTAAAATAAAGGTTACTTGCGCACAAGCACTGGGATACCTTGACAATCTGACCTGATAACCAAGCTGGCTAACTTGGTGGTTAAGTTAGCCAACTAAGCGGCTGGCAGCTTGGTAGCTACTGAGCAGCTAACAGGTGGCTAGCGCACACAGAGTGGGTACGGGGGACAGAGACACGATTCACGGTGCATGTAGCTCGGAGCGAGGCAGGGCGAGATTTCACCACACTACTCAAACGCTGCACGATTTAAAACTTACGAACTGTTTATTTCTGAAATTTCCCATTTAATATTTTCAGATCACAGTTGGTCATGGGTAAGCGAAACCATGGAAAGGAAAACTTTAGCTAAGGATAGCCTACTGCACTAACTTTGGGCTTTGATCCTCTTTTTCCAGTTCAACGCTTCCCCGCCCCCCCCCCCCGGGGGTGGGCATCTGTTGCTATGAAGTTCCCTCTTAGAACTACTTTTCCTGCATCCTATAAGTTTTGTTACATTGTGTTTCCATTTGTCTTAAGGTATTTAAATTTTTTTTTTTATTTCTTCTTTGACCCATTAGTGGTTCAGTTGCATACTGTCTTGTCTCCACATATTTGTGAATTTTCTAGTTTTCTTCTTGTAATTGATTTGTAGTTTCAGACCAGTGTGGTTAGAAAAGATGCTTGGCATGATTTCAATCTTCTTAAATTTACGAAGACTTCTTTTGTGACCTAAGATATGACCTATCCTGAAGAATGTTCCATGTACATTTAGGAAGAATGTGTGTTGTGTTGCTTTTGGATTAAATATTCTATACGTATCTGTGAGGTCCATCTGGTCTAACACGTCACTGAAGGCCATGTTTCCTTACTGACTGTCCGTCTGGATGATCTATCCATTGATCTAGGTGGGGTATAAAAGTTCCCTACTATTATTGTATTGCCTTCTATTCCCCCCTTTACGTTTGTTAATATTAGCTTTATATACTTAGGTTCTCCAATGTTGGATGCATAAATATTTACAAATGATATAGCCTACTGTTGGACTGAACCCTTTAGCATTATGTAATGCCTTTGTTTTTATGACAGCTTTTGTTTTAAAGTCTATTTTGTGTAATGTAAGCATAGCTACTCCAGCTTTCTGTTGGATTCCATTTGCATGGAGTACCTTTTTCTCTCTCTCCCCTTCCAGTCTGTGTGTGTCCTCACACATGAGGTAGGCAGCATCTGGACGTGCCTGGCTTTTTCATCCATCTAGTCACTGTCTTTAGGTTGGAGAATTTAGTCCATTTACCTTTAAAGTAATTACCAATAGGTATGTATTTTTGCTGCTTTGTTAACTGTTTTCTAGCTATTTTATGTTCCCAATCTCTTCCTTTTGCCCAAGTCTCAGAATTTCAGTAGAATTATATATGTATGTGTATATATATATATATATATATATATATATGTATATAATAGGTTCTAAATTAATTTATTTTCATTTCATTTGTGGTCCAAGTATCCATTTGCCCATTTGTCCACTGTCTTGTTCAGAAAGATCTCACAGTAGATATATGTATAAAGAACCAAGACAAAAACTAGATGAAAAAATTATCTGCTCTGAAAACAATGGCTAATGCACAATGTGGAAGAATGCAGGACAGGTATATAATAAGAAAGGGTGAGTGGCAGGACCAGGATCAGAGGACAAAACGAAGCATGAAACACAGCTTACTCTGGGATGGAAGAGGATCATGCCACACACTTTGCTTTAGAGGCCAAAGTAACCAATTTTGAATGTGGTTGCACAAATCGTCCTATTACTCTCACCTGCCCTTGTACCTCCTTCACTTTGTCAGCGGGCTGGCCTTGTCCCAGTTCCTCAGACTCGCCATGCTCCCTCCTGCCACAGCCTTTACACATCTCTGCCCCCACCTCTTTGCTGAGTTTGCCCCTCCTTATCCTTTGGATCTCAGTTTCAGCACCACTTCCTCTGAGGAGCCTTCTCTGTGGTCACCATAAGTCGGATTCCTTGCTGTACACTCATTCAGAACTGGGTTCCTTTCCTTTCTTTCCTCTGCCTCACTCTGTCGTAACGCACTCAGCTGTGAGGTGACTGGTCTGTCCCTCTCCTCTGCTGCCCCGTTAGCTCCATGAGGTGAAGCTGAACCTGGTTTTGCTCACCATGCTATTCTAACACATTTCTCAACAAATACTCATTGAACAAATAAATAAAACTGCCAAACTCTCTAATAACAGGGAGTTCTACTAATTGCATTTACCTGGGATTTCCGAGCGCCTTGTGGCTCAATTATGATGTTGATAAGAGAGGGTTTAGCTGTTTCCATCAGGCTTTGCTTCAAGGATTCTTGGAGTTCTTCTGGTGTTTGTACTAAATACCCTTTGCCTCCAAATGCAGTCATAACCTGCTCGTAATGTGCGTTTGGCAGAAGACACATTGGAGGGACCCTGAAAAAGCAGATCACAGTAAATAGGGGAAAAAATCATATCGTTCTGACATAGTTTGTGCAAAAATGTAAGCTAAAATGAAAGGCATACTTTTATATCCAACACTTACACTGAGATGCCAGTAGGCTAAAACTGTCCGTAATTTTACACTGTCTATCCAGCAAAGTCAAATATAACTTTTTTGAGATGATAGAAAAGTTTTATATTTGTGCTGTCCAATATAATAGCCACTAGAACCTTTGCTGTGAGCACTTGAAATGTGACTAGATAAAAGAAACTGAAGTTTTTGTTTGTTTTGCTGTTGTTTTTGTGGGGGTTTTTAAATCAAAATTTAGCTGGCATACTATATTATATTAGGTTCAGGTATACAAGATAGTGATCTGTCATTTAATATACAGTATGATGTGATTGCCATAGTACTTCTAGTAACCACCTATTACTGTGCAAAGTTATTACAATATTACTGACCGTAGTCCCTGTGCTATACTCTGCATCCCAGTGGCTATAAATACATACAATGAATATAATATTTATTATAAAATAAGTAATATTTTATAACTGGAAGTTTGTACCTCTTAATTCACCTTTATACCCATCCCCCTCTCTCCCTTCCCACAGGAAACCATCAGTTTGTTCTCTGTGTCTGAGTCAATTTATGTTTTTTGTGTTCATTTGTTTTTTTAGACTCTACATATAAGTAAAATCATATGGTATCTGTCTCTCTCTGATTTATTTCACTTAGCGTAATATGTCTCTCTATGTCCATGTCATTGAAAATGGCAAGATTTCATTCCTTTTTATTACTGAGTAACATTCCATTGTGTATATATACCTTACATCTTTATCCATTCATCTATTAATGAACACCTAAGTCGCTTCCATATCTTGGCTATTGTAAATAATGCTGTAATGAACATAGAGGTGCATATATCTTTTTAAATTGTTTAAGTTTTCTTCTGATAAATACCCAGAAATGGAGTTGCTGGTCATTTGGTAGGTCTATTATTTCATTTTTTTTGAGGAACCTCCATATTGTACTCCATAGTAACTATACCAATTTAAAATGCTACCAACAGTGCATAAGGGTTCCCTTTTCTCTACATCCCTGATGAAATTTTTTGTTGACTTTTTGATAAGTCTTTCTGACAAGTTTGAGGTAGTATCTCATTGAGGTTTTAATTTTCATTTCCCTAATGATTAGTGATGTTGAACATATTTTCATAAATCTGTTGACCACTTATATGTCTTCTTTGGAGAAATATCCATCCAGGTCCTAGGCCCATTTTTTAATCAGACTGTTTATTTGACTTATGTTGAGTTGTATGATTTCCTTATATATTTTGAATATTAACCCCTTATCTTTTCTTTTTTGTTGATGGTTTCCTTTTCTGTGCAGAAGATTTTTAGTTTGACATAGTCCCATTTGCTTATTTTTGCTTTTGTGGCCTTTGTCCAAGGTGACCTATCCATAAAGATATAGGTAACATCAGTGTCAAAGAGTTTACTATCCATAGTTTCTTCTACAAGTTTATGGTTTTAGGTCTTACATTTAAGTCATGAACCCATTTTGAGTTTAGGTTTGCACATGGTGTAAGAAAGTGGTCCAGTTTTCCCAACGCCACTTATTGAAGAGACTGTCATTTTCTCCCTGTGTATTCTTGCCTCCTTTGTTGTAGATTAATTGGCCACATTAGTGAGGCTTCATTTCTGGGCTCTCTGGAACTAAATTTTTAATTTAATTGAAATAGCCACATGGGGCTAGTGGCTACTCTACTAACTGGCACAGGCTAACCATCAACTATTATGAAGCCAAAAGAAAAAAGGAAAAAAGGAACGGTTACTGCAAAATAGCAGATAAGAAAACAACAGATGAAGTCAGTAAGGCACGGCGAGCACACCCCCACCCTGCACTGCCTCCCTAGGCTGCCTCACAGATCCACACCGCGCCGCCAGCTACAGCACTGTCTCAGTTTGGCTGTGCCACCAGATGATCAAGATTTAGCCAAGTGATAAAAGGAAGGAAGACTTCTGGATGTAACCATACATATTTCTACATGGTGTATTCAGGGCACTGTGCAATAAGCTCTATATTTAATTAATAAGGCTTAGGTATCAAGCCTTTGTCTTGAGTCTTCAGTGGCCTCTAATCATAAACCACTTACTGAAGTGCCTAATCATGGGCGGCTGTGCAGAGGGAAACCATGCAGGCTGGGTCCCTGCCCCAGAGGGGCTGACAACATAAACAAGCAATACTCACAGCATGGAAGCACATTCCAACACAGCAGACTTTTAAGAGAGAGTAAAAGAGATGAGAGAGCCCTGGCCAGGTAGCTCAGCTGGTCTGAGCAATGTCCCTATAAGCTAAGGTTGTAGGTTCAATCCCTGGTCAGGGCACATACAAGAAGCAACCAAATGAATGCATAAATAAGTGGAACAACAAAAATCAATGTTTTTCTCTCAAATTAATAAGTTACAAAATTAAAACAGATGAAAGTAAATATGCATTGTTCTAGGTTACTTACATAGTAGTAGCATCTCCAAATTTTAACATTTCCTTCCAACTGTCTCTATCAACACCTTGGTAAATTCCATTATTATTCACCACCAAAAGTATAATTGGCAAGTTGTACCTAAAATTGACAGCAAAATATAAAGGAAATAATTCTTCATCCTAAAGCAATTTATTTTCCTCAAGCTGAAATTTTAACTTAAAAATGGATAGTTTTCCATAAACACTTTTATAATTCTATCCTAATAAAAGAATATCAAAATAATAAATGAATGTCAAATCATTAACAGAAACATTATGGAGTAGTACAAAGGCAGCAAGAGTAGGGGTAGATAGACCTGGTTCTACTACTATGCAACTATGACCCTTGGGCAAATCACTGAGCTTTTCTGAACCTTAGTTTTTATAGATCCAGGTGTTAATAAGAATGCCATCTTCCATACCTGATACCCTCTGAAGCACCAGCACTTCTAGGTGGTGCCCAGGAGTGCTGTCTGAACGGTGTCTTTTTATTTACTGAATTCCTCATAGACAGCCCACACTTGCTAGATGCCTTGGGAGGTACACAGGTGACTAGCGTACACTCTCTCCTCTCAGATCACTTTACCCATAATTAGAAAAACATTACATGAGGTAATAATTAGAAAAAAATAGAGGATTTAAGAATGTGCTAAACAGGATGATAAAGACCAAAAAAAAAAAGGCTGATTAAACTTTACTAATGACTGACAAAAGAAGATGGACTTTATTTTCTGCAAATGTAATTTCTGAGATCATTATGTACACATATTGAATTATTATGTTGCACACTTGAAACTAATGTAACATTACATGTCAATTATTTCTCAATAAAAAAAATTTTTAATAAAAAAGTAATTTCTGAGATGAGGTGCAGAAACCAAACCAAAGTGTACACTGTTAGGTCACAGGACTGTGGTGACTACTCACTCCCCGTGCTGAAACGGAAGGGCTCTCCTTCGCTCTCTGGAAGGCTGACTTCCCCAGAAATCATCTCTTAGGTGTACATTACATGGTCATCAGCTAACAGGCATGTACTTTCCCTCTGATTTGAAAAGTTTTATATACCAACACTTTCAAAGGCTGAAAACATGGTTTACAAAACCCGTAATAGGAGCCCTGGCTAAGGAAAGAACTGTTTTCCTAGTATGAAAAAGTGGGGAGAAAAAAAAACATACTTCTCTACTAGGATGTACAACTAATGAGTTTCTCCACGAATCCTCACAATGATAAAAAACAATCTGAATAGCTCACTTCGCTGATCAGTCATCTTGAGCTTTACCTGTAGACATTGTAACGTCTCAGTTGTTCCTCACAACTGTCCTCTCAGGCAGGACTTATTACTACTCCTGTCCCTATTTGAGAGGAGACTGGAGCTTGGTGAAATGACTTAACCCAGGTCACTTAGCTCTGCAGTGGTCAAGCCAGTATTTTAATTCAGGCCATGTGACCCAGAAGCCACGCTTTTAAGCACCAAGCTCTGCTGTCTCCCTGCAGAAAACAAGCTTTTCTCAGACAAAACTTGTTTTCAGCAACCTCAAAAGCACACCCATAGTTCTGCAGGACTCTGCCATGCAGGAAAGAGGTCACAGCCTGCTGTCCTGGTTGAGAAAGACCCTGAGCTTGTTCATACTGGTATCTATGCAGTGCTGCGCACTGGGCACCTGGAGTGTGACAAATGCTGGATAAGCATTCATTAGGCAAGTGGGTCTTGTGTATAATTTTTCCTATTTTGGAGAAAGAAATGCTCTGATTCAGGGTGCTTTTTTACCTGCAGATGGTTTCCACTTCCATGCCAGAAAACCCGAACGCACTGTCTCCTTCCACGCAGATGACCCGCTGTCCTGGGTTTCTATCTTTAGCCACCATGGCAGCTGCAATGGCAAACCCCAAACCGACTCCCATTGTTCCGAAAGTACCAGCATCAAGCCTATGGGAGAATAAAGCTAAAATGAAACCCTCTGGGGTGAGTCACAGATGGCGGGGTTGGCATAAATCTAGACAGAGTCACATGGTTCATGGAAAAATAGAGAACAGCAAAAACATTCTCTTCCATATACAGTTTTAGACTGTAAGGAACTATTTGTCAAAGATAAGCAGAATGAGAGAAAAAATTAACTCACGATTGCTTGTAAGACTGAATATATATTTAGAACACTGATCATTTAAATTATCACATGATCTTGAGGGCATACAAGCACAAAATCTCCATAGGACCTCACTTAAGAATACTTTTATGAACTATGTCCTTATACACTGGATATATATATAATTCTCAAATGTTTTCTCAATCTCCATTATTGTAGTTTCAAATTTAACACATTATAAGTCATTATAATTTCTTCTTTGGAAGCTTCACCTGTGACGAGGAAGGTAGTTTTGAAGCACAGTGCGCCCAATATCCATAGTATTTGCACCTTCACTTACGACAATACAATCTCTGGGTAGTTGTTCTTGAACATGGTAGAATACTGTGTAATAATTCATAGGCAGTGATTTTTTGGAAGCTAATTCCTAAAATATTAGAGGGAAATATAATCATAATAGATCAAGACAGGAAAATACATACTCCCAATAAGCTACTATCAAACTTACGTGGAAACAGGTTAACAGCTGCAAGCTAAGAGGTTCCCAAAGGGCCACCGATGGCCACTCTGAGAAGCTAACTGATCTATGAACAGTCCTCCCGGACATGCTAAGAAAAATGGGTCCCACAGTCCCAGTTTGGGACACAATCAAATAAACCAGGGAATGCCCCCCTTTCTGGAGAGCCACAAGGCACACTAACATATTAAAGACTGAGAAATCCTATAGGAAAGATAACTGGAAACACTGGGCTAAAGTCAGGGTTTGAGAACCTCTGGTTCCTCCTCACTTGCACTGGAGGGTAAAGGGGATCTGCTTCCCCCACTACTCTGAAGAGTCTCGGAGCTGAGAGAAAGCCACGGGGTGGGTCGGGGGGACCAGCACTGCCCCTTCACTTGTGCTGCTGGGGCCCAGTGGAGATTACACCCAAGAAGGACGAGGGACTCTGCTACACTCCTGCACCGGAGAAGAGAGGCAACTTCCTTCCATCTTAAACTAAGGGGATTCCTAGGGAACAGAAGGAATTAGTCATGATGCCGCTAAGGAAATAGAAGATTGGCTCTTGACAGGAGAAATAGCCACTGATTAAAATTCAAATGAAAAATAGAATCACGTGTGATCAATTCTGCTTGTTTTAAAAATGAGATGACTGATATGTTAGGAAACAATATGAGCAGAACTCAAATTTCATAGAAAACTGCACCCAGCTGAACCGAGATGCATAGAAATGCATAAAACGGTGAAAAAAAATCAGCAACAACCCTTCTCACAAAGAGAAAACACGACCTGTACACAAAGACTCTAAACAGAAAACACAAATCCTGCGGAGTGGCTCATTTTAGTGCCAGTAGCAGGCAGCTTGGGTGGTTTCACACACAACGATCTCCAAAGCCTTCCACTATCAGGAGAAGCCACAAGTGCAGATGAGGAAGTCACAAAAGAATTTCCTAGAATTTCTAGGAAAAACTGAAACTGAATTAAGAAGGCTATAAATGTTCTCATATATAAATAAATAAATAAATAAATAAATAAATAAATAAGAGGTGTGGATGTGTTAATTAACTGGTTGGCGGAATGCCTTCATAACGTATATGCGTATTAAATTACCATGGTGTACCTTTAAACATTTCACAATTTTATATGTCAATCAAACTCAATAAAGCTGAAATTTAAAAAAAAGAAAAAGGAGGCTGTATATTAGGTAAAAATTTCAATTTTGATGAAACACCTTTCTATTACAAATGCATGGCTTGAAGGACTTACATCTTAAACATACAAAAACAGACCCCCAAACGCCCCAGGATTCAGGGCTCCAGAAGACCTTCACTGTACTTTGGCTTTAAGGTCAAACCGAGCTCAGTAGCTACACTGATCCCCACTGGCTCTCGCAGCTGTCCAGCTGTCCGTCCAGTGTTAGACCAGACTCCTCCCACCACAGCAGCTCACAGCTGGAACGCTCCCGATGTCCACGTCCACAAGAAACTTCAGGTCTTTTTCAAGGGGAAGTGCCATATGTATTATGGTAAGTAAATAAATGTATATATTTATATATATAACTGGAAGATTTTTCCATCATTTTTATTAGGTTCCTTCCTATCTTCGTGTTCCACCAAGTTTTGAGAGCTGTGCCCACAGCCCTTCCCCCCAGCAAGCCCAGGGGTTTTAGTGCATGGTGTTGCATGGCACAGTGGTCTTCAGGAGCTCCCGTGCCACGAAATGAGAGGCCTGAACCGCTCTTGAGCTCCAGTGGATCCAGTGTCAGTTACCTGGGACGAAGCTTTATTGCTCTTCATTTTTTCTCTCAGAGTTTTCCACCAGTTGCTCTCTGGAGGATACTGCCACGGTGCTTTAATAAATTGTTCTAAAAGCTAAAAACAATAACAACAAAAAAAACACAAACTTTTTTCTTTCCTTCTTGAAAATAAACTTAAATCATGCTCACATAAAAATCTCTTCTTAAAGGCAATACTGCCGTTACCCTGTTCTTCACTTCACTCCTCCTTGTTCTCCCTCTGGGCAGCAAACAGCCAACAGAAGGTAAACAGGCAATGTGGGAAGCTTGTGTTTGGGTCGTGTAGACTCCTTTCAGATGCTGGGATTCCCACAGGCACAGTGAAGCGCCACGTGCCCTGCCCCGCCCCCCACCTCACTGGCTGGGATTATTAGGCCTTGCTCGGGTCTTGGGCACTAGAAGGAAAGTCACCCCCTCCAGAGCCCTTCCAGGAGGCTGACAGCCTGATACCTAGGGACTCCCATAATACAGGCCAAATGCTCCAGGGAGTTTACTATCTGTTTGGGGACTGCATCCCGATATTGTATAATCATGAGAATAATCATGATAACACTACCAACTTGTATCCAAAATCAAGTGGTAAATGTGACTATATTTTATCTTCTGTCACAGTGAAACGTATAAATTGTGTGAAAATAATAAGAATCAGAACAAGTCACTGACAGACAGTTTTGAAGAGTAAAAATCTCTTTTTTGCCTAAAGAAACAGTAAGTTAGATTTTTAGTGCCTCTGGAAGCTGTATTACAAATTTTCACATAGCTGAATCCTACTTAATAAATGACTGTTTGCCTACTCAATGCCTTAACATTTTTAATCTCCTTCCAAAAATGCTTAACCTGCTCACATATTATGATCTATATAAAAGAAGCTGGATTTACTGAGTTCCAAAGTTATATTTAAGAATAGCTTTCCACTGGGTTCCTCAAAGGTTAAAAATAGAACTGCCTATGACCCAGGGATTCCATTCCTGGGTACATATCCAAAGAAGTCCAAAACATTAATTTGAAAGAATATATGCACCCCTCTGTTCATTGCGGCATTATTTATCTTAATACAACAGCCAAGATATGGAAGCAACCCAAGTGCCTATCAGTAGACAAGTGGATAGCGAAGCTGCGGCACATACACACAATGGGTTACTACTGGGCTACAAAAAAGAACAAAATCTTACCCTTTGCAATAGCAAGGATGGACCTAGAGGGCATTATGCTACACGAAGTAAGGCAGTCAGAGAAAGACAAATACCATGTGATTTCACTTACATGTGGAATCTAAAGAACAGTATAAACAAACAAAACAGAAACCGACTCATAAACACTTAGAACACACTGACAGTTGCCAGAGTGGGGAGGGTGGAACCTCGGGGACTGGGTGGAAAATGTAAGGGGACCGAGAAGCCCACATGGGAATAGTCGTGGGGATGTGAAATACGGCATAAGAAAAACAGTCAATAATATTATAGTAACTACGGATGGGGCCAGGTGGGCACTGAAAATACCAAGTGAACACTTTGTAAAGTACACGACTGTATAAGCACTATAAGCACTACGCTGCACACCTGAAACTGATACAAAATAATCCTGAATGTCAACAGTAGCTGAAAAAAGAAAAAAAATCTTTCCACCCTAAAAGTTGTTTGAAACAGATATTATCAGACCTGTCATGAAGTGAATCAAGATTGAAACATTTTAAAGAACTGACTTCTCTGAAGACCAGTCCACATAAATTAAAACCCAGGCAAAAGCTCTTACTTGTCTAATGACAGCTTTGATGTCTCCTAGCAAAGTCACAGCAGGTTTTACATTATTCCCCAATTCTTCTGCACAGATATCGACCTAAAAAAGAGACAAGAGTGAAGATCAAGCCATGTTTATTCTTAAATTCTTTACAAAGTCAATTAAGGCTGAATAAAAGCATCATGCATACAGGGATGGGCAAAAGTAGGTACGAACTCTGTGCCAAGTGTGCTTGAGTATAGCAAGCAGATGACAAGAATGTGAATAATGAAGGCCAGCAATCTGAGCACTTACGAGATTGTGCTCAAGTATACTGTGCCACTGTAACATTCTTTTGAGTTAATAAAGTTATTGTAATAATCACAACCTGTGTCTTTTTCTGTGCCAACAAGTGTAGACCCACTTTTGCCAACCCCTGCATGTAACATGATAAAGAAGATTTGATGTTCAAGAAGTTCCTTAATAAAAGTAAAAATCCATGAGAGTATATAAGTATCATAGCTAGTACAGAAACATCATCATCTTCCCTCAATTCTACTCTGTAGAATTTTGGTATTGTTCCATCATACCCACAGGAATACATTTGACTTGATCAATTATAGTTTTTAATCTAATGAATAATTAGTTTCCACTTAATTACATTGCCCTATTTAGAGCAATTATCAAATTTTAGCACATATCAGAATCACCTGGTAGGCTCGTTCAACTGTAGATTGCAGGAGTCCCCTTCAGTTTCTGATCTCAGTAGGTCTGGGGTGGGGCTCCCAAATGGGTATTTCTAAAAGGATTCCCAGATGGTGCTGGTTCCAGGAACCATATTTTAAGAAGCACTCCTAGGGGATGGCATACTTCCTGTTTACTCAGCAGCTCCATTTCTAGACGGCCGTGGGCAAGTAAAAACAGCTTTTCCCAGGAGAAGTAATCGAGCCACCCCAAAGGGGATGCCCTTGATTCTGTAGCCAAGAGGGGCAATCGAAGAGGTAGGAGCATTTTCCCGGTACAACCCAGGTCTTGCCTGTTTGTGGTTTTATTTCTCAATAGCCCAATGGACTATTAGAAGTTGACTCTTTTAAGTAGAAGGTGAATAAGGAGAAGACTGTAATTATAGCTAGAGCATCGAATGCCATGCACAACCTGTGCAGGATGAACAGGTCTGCACGCCACTGTGCGGGCAGCACTTCACACACCAGTAAGGAAACTGGCTTGTGTGTAGGGTCATAATGATAGAAAAGTCATCAAAAGGAGGTCAGAGTATATTCTAAACACTCTGTTTACTAATTAGGTAAAAGCAGCATTGTTTACAGATTGCTAACCAAAGGATGTTTGAGAGTTTGGCTACCTAAAAGAACAGCTAAATCCTTAATGCTGAATGTTTGTTCTAATCCACCATCCTACTTAAACCTCTTTTGTCTACCTTTAAATATACTTGAACTATGAAGAAAAGGAAAATTGCACTTTCCAAACTATTTAAACCTTGATTTTGAAACGTTTTCTGCTTAGAAGTGATACATTGTTTCATAGGCTCAAAAAAGCAGCTAGCTTTGGTACCTGTAATTATGTTAGACAACTTATAAAATTCTACTTTTGTAAAAGGAGAAAAGGCCCTTTATAAAAGCCAAGCAGAAAGCTGAGCTGTTAATGGCTGAGAAGGAGAGCAATACATTACAGATAGCTCTGACTTTATATCTGTCTACTCTGAGTACCTGGATAAACTTCACATCTGGTCGGTATCTTGGAGGCAGTCCAAAATGCAATATCCAATTTAATCTGGCACCAAATAAGACGATTACATCTGCAAATTGCAAAGCCCTATTTAAAAGGAAAAGACTAATGTAACACAAAAAGTATATATTTATTATTTGAATTATTCTAAAATTAATTTCTAAAGTATATATTTGGATAAGTCCAAATAATTTGGAACTTACATTAGTCTTCAGAATCAGCTTCTATGGTAAATTTGAACTGTCAATCTAAAATAATTTATGATGCTATTCTATTTAAATAGTAATATAAAAGATGAAATAAGTATGCTCTGGCTGGTGTGGCTCAGTGGTGAGTGCCGGCCTATGAACCAAAGGGTCATAAGTTCGATTCCCAATCAGGGCACATGCCTGGGTTGCAGGCCAGATCCCCAGCAGGGGGTATGCGAGAGGCTGTCAAGCTGGATGCTTCTCTCCCTCTATTTCTCCCTCCCTTCCCCTCTCTCTAAAAATAAATACATAAAGAACTAAAAACAAAGTAGTAGAAAAATATTACCATAGGACTACATCTATACTCTATTTCATTGATTACCTTTTTATTATTAAAAAAATTAATACAAGTCCACTGTGGATAATCTGGAATAAGCAGGAAAAGTATAAAGAAAAAACCAAAAGCCTCCAATTATACTTAAAACTTATAAACTATTATCAATATCCTGATGTTATTTTCATTCAGTCTATTTTTCTATGCAAGTATGTTAGACATTGTTGAGCTTATTTAATACTGTCTCATGTACTTTTGCTTATATATAAATGTCTTTTGTCATTAAGTTCTTCTTAAATACAATTCAAGGCTGCCTGTTTTGCCGAACATATATATTAAATTTGTTAAACCTTTTCTCGATTGCTGGATATTCTCTTTGTTATTAGTAATACTGGGTTGAGCACCTTTATGCTAGAATCTTAATACACACTTCACATTGATTCCTAGAAGCATATATTTTTAAGATGACTGAGAATCCGAGTTACTTTAAAAAATATTATCAGTATTGTATTTCTAATAGTTTTATTTTATAAATCTTAATATGTTTGTCAACATAATTTCTAATTTAAAAATTTTTTATTTTGATATCCACACTAATATTAACATAGCCACCCTTGCTTTCTTTTGTTTACCTCATATGTCTTTGCTTGTTTTTATTTTGCTTTAGATGTGGTTCTTACAATGCATGTAGCTGTTATTATTAGTGATCCAATCTCAATGTCTCTGCCTTTTCTCAGGAGAATTCATTACCATAATTTCTGTGGGTTGTTTTTTTCTTTTTTAACTCCTTACTTTTCTGCTTCTTGGCTGTTTCCCTTTTTCCTATTTTTTTGCCACAGAGGATTGGGTTTTGTCTTTTTTTTTTTTTTTTGCTTTTGTCTTCTTCAGTGATATGGCCTATTTTTCACAAAAATTCAGTTATCATTTCAAGTATAAACTCAAGAAAATTATCTTCATGTAGGGTATTGGTCCTGTGCACCTGATTTAGCAGATAAAAACTACAGGTAGGAGGACAGATTTACTTACAGGTACTCCAAAACCCTTGAAATCATTGATTCAATTAAATATAGTCTCTTGTCATCTTTTTTACACTATTAATGTCATTAATATTATCTCCTTAAAATTTGGCTGGAACAAAGATAATTTTCAGTTCAACTCAAGTTAAAGCATATTTTTATAAAAACTTAGTGTAAGAATTAATTTGGTTTCTATACTATATATACTAATATAAAAAAGATATACTCTATTAAGATAGCATTAAATGAGCAACAATTAAAGGCTGCATAGCCAACACTACAGTTTAAAAACCCTCAAAATTAATCTTGGTGCGCGCATGACAACATGAAAAACACCAAATGCCCAATGGGGGTAAACTGTGGAGAGGGAAGCGAGGAATGGGATCAGGAAAAACAGGCAGAGGGGACTAGGTAAATCGTGATTTTTTGTTTCTTAAAAATAAAATCCTAAAGCAATGACATGTTACTTAATGTTATGTTACAGTTGATAAAACTGAGTGGTAGTTACATTAAATTATCCTCTCTTTTTTGTATATTGAGAATATTTCAAAATAAATTTCAAAAAATTAAATGTATATACACGTGTGTGTGTGTGTGTGTGTGTGTGTGTGTGTGTAGTTTAACAAGAAGTGTGTTTTAAAAATCTAAAAACAGGGGATGTGCAGTGCCTGCCAAGACTGGGTAGGCCTACTACAGCCTTACCCTCCCACTGAATACAACGGAAAACTCTAGAACAAACCAGGAAAAGCAACCACCTGAGGCCCCTGAAAAGTAAACAGTAGGCAGGCTGGGGGCGGAGTCAAACGCACACAAGGAGTGGGTTTCAGGGATTCCCCAGCTCCTGTCTCCTGAATGTGTCCCAGGGCAGCCCCAGTTCCAGAACTGAAAGGCAGCACAAACCTGGCCAGAGGATGCAGAAAAGGGACCTCTGCAAGCCAAGAGCACAGTGGGGAAGGGTCAGAACTTTCTTTTTCTCTCTACCAGCTGTGCTCTGAGGGCAGCCCTGCTGCACAGCAGCAGCACTGTGGTAGCTCCCCAGCAGCTAAAATTCCCAGAAAAACATTTTTCAGGCTAGAATAACTAACAGAATCCCACATCACTTGGAGAGTATTGGGGAAATCCTCTTTATTTTTTTACTGTTCCTTCTTTCTGTCACTTGGCCACAGGAAAAGGAACTCCTGGAAATCAGGAGGGGAGGGGCTACTTGCTAGAGAGAAAAGAGATCCCTGATTCTGGACATGAACCAGCACATGTCTGGGGTTCACCCCTGAGCTGTGCATGTACAGACAGACCCAAAATTGCACAGCTAAGACTTTGTACCTGAGTGTACCCTGGAGCCCACAGGAAGACTGAACTTGCAGTCTGACATAACCATGCAAGCTGCTTGCTAAAGGGAAAATAACAAAAATCAACTTCTACAGAAAATTCAGTATGACCTGGCATCTCACAACATAATATTCAAAATTCCAGGATTCACTCCAAAATTAATACACACAAAAAAACAGGAAAATGTGACCAATTCTCAAAAGAGTTGTTTGCTAGTTCTTTGATGACCCAGATGTTGGAATTAGTAAACAAAGACTTTCACGCTACTGTAACTTTCATAAGCTGAACAAAAATACTCTTGAAATACAAGGGAAGAAAAAGTTTTCAGCAGAGAAACAGAAACTGTAAAAGAGACAAAAAGAGTGAAAAGAATTGAACAGATATCCAGAAACCTATGAGACATTATCAATCTAACATATGTGTTATCCTAGGAGAAGGAAAAGATATTGGTGTAGAAAAAATATTTGAAGAAATAATGACCAAAATCTTTCCAAATTTGGTAAAAGACACCAATTTACAGAGTCAAGAAAATGAGAAAACACCAAAAGGATAAAAAGAAAACCACGTCCAGATACATCATAATCAAACTGCACCAAAGATAAAGATAAAACCAAAGATAAAGAAAAATCTTGACAGCAGCCACAGAAAAACATGATACACATAACAGGGGAACAGAAATTCAAATGACTGCAAATCTCTTCTGAAACAATGAGAGTCAGCAGATAGTGGGCATCTTTAAAGTGCTGAAAAGTGAAAAGAAACATGTGTGCTTAAAATTACATGATTCTTTCAGAATGTCTCCTAGAGTTGCTAAAGTCATATAAAATTAATTAGCCTAAAATGCGCCACGTCCTTGTATTTAAAAAATCTGAATGCTACGCACTTGGATCTGGCAGCAGCTACACAATTTGGATGACTGTCAGGGACAACACCCTTCCCCATGGGAGTGGGCAAAAACGGCAATTTACATCGCTCCACCAATTTCCGGATTTCCTCCTCTGCCTGGGCATAAGCAGCACCTACGAGAAATGCAAATACATGGGACTAGTCAGTTAACTCCAGACACTGTGATCCTTGAAACAGTTCATGCGAAATTACTTTTAAAACTTCTCAAATATTCTCCTGCTTTTCCAAGACTTAAAACAAATGACTGTGGTTTTTATCTTTGGTCTCTAAAAATGTTTAAGGAAGCAACAACTCTAATTTCCCCTCCAACAGTATTCTCAATTATTCTAAAGGATGACTACCTCAAAAGAAAAGTTGCATCTCACGTCGCCTGCTGCTCTCAATTACCCGTTCTCTGTTACAGTTCTGCTGAGTTGCTGCTCACAATTCCCCGAACACACCATCTGTACTGGTAGGCCCAGGTGGGCAAGGAAGGACTCGGCCCTCCCAGGGGAAGGATCTCTCTAATCTATCCTAGTCATGGAAACTCTAACAAGGGCATACATTTCTAAAGCTCTGTAGATCTCTTCATAGGCTCTACCATTTTGTGACTGCAATAGGGCTCACCCACACGTCACATGCTTGTTTTCACCATGTGTGTCTGCAGAATAACCGAATGCCCATTTCAATGACAATAAACAACTCACTGTTTGAGGGATGATTTCATTTCTAATGTCAAGGCCACTATATTTCTTTTTAGCTATTTAGTTTTATACTCTTTTTCAGGGCTAGTAGAGTATTACTCCATATTCAGAATTTATAATCCTCTGCTAAATCCCAGTAAATAACACAGCGTATGTTCAGATTTAATGTAATGCTCCCGCTCATAAAACTACCTTAGAAAAATCTCTTCTCACACACGTAGGGTGAAAAGTAAATGGTTCCTTTTTCTCACCCAGACAGCTTCCTTGTGTTCTCCTTCTTCCCTCAGTATCTTTGCCCACCCAGTTCTCTCTTCCCTAACTGCTTTTGTTCTCTTGGTCCACCCAGTGATCTATCGGACATTTTCAAGGAGCAGCCTCAGTGTCCATCTCTTCTGGGGAGTCTGTCTGCACCAACAACTACATGCGTAAACCACTGCCTCCCCTGAGAGTCTGCCTCGCCTCCCTGTGCACACTGCTGAACAGTATGCTGCCCTGATTTGTCACCCGGTCTGTCTTCCTACAGGTTCGGGGACAATTATTTCTCTGTGTACCTCAAACACGTTTTCTATACTCCCTGCCTTGTAATCACTCCTTAAACACTGGTTAGAGGAAGAAGGAAAACTCGCATCCACTGAACTCTTTCTACTTATTGTGCTATTTAATTATGACAGTATCTTGAGGCAGTTAATATCTCTTTCTTACAAGTCTGGCATTTGAGACTCAAAAGCAGTTGTTGGCCAAGATCAGAGAGCTAGTACATCATATAGCTACATTCAACTCAGTTCTGACTTCAACTTTTTTCTGTTGTGCACCATTTCCATCAAAGCAATTTTTTCCATAAAATAAAAGACATATTTTTCATTTTCACAAATAACTTGATTGATTTGGATATTTTGAGTATATCAGCTATCTCCCACTATTGGCTTCTAGCAGATAGAGGCCAGGAGTGCTGCTAAACATCTTCCAATGCATAACACAGTCCCACCACAAAGAATTATTTGGCCAAAATGTCCATAGTACCAAGAAACTTCACAAACCACTTGTGACCCATTTGCTCAGTCACAGTGCCTTTTCCATACATTGCACAAATCTTTTTTTTCACATTTCATTTGTGTTTTTACCTTTCTTGAACTAATGAAGCATAATATACTGAAAATGTGTATTTCTTTCATCTTCAATATTAAAATATCTACACAAATATTTACCAAATTTGATAAGTTTTGTTTAAATGCATACTGATATCACAGCTGTCATAACACAACCTAACAAAATTGTTTCAAATGAAGTTAAAGACAACTAAGCACTACTTACAGTCATTGTATGGAAAAAACTGAATGAGCTTTTTGGCCAACCCAATAGTTTCTTAGCAGTTGACAACTGACTAACATGGTCATAAGTGATACATAGCTTCCTCAGTTCCAGAATACAGAATGGATACTATAATAAATTGCTGAAAGCAGTATAAACTGATACAATACCTTGGGAGAAAGCAATTTGATAATATTCACCTAAAGCCTTAAAATATGATTATTTTTTAACTTAGTTAATTTTTTTTTCTGGGAATCTGCTTTATATATTAAATATGGAAAAAGCTATAAGCACAAATGTGTTTTTCACAGTTTGGCAAATTTAAATATTTGCCAATAAAGTTTTAGTATATACCTGAGGAAGCATTAAAAATTAAATTTAGGGAAAAAAATTAAGACCATGAAAAAATGTTGTTATAATGTTAAATGAATTAAGTAGAATATGAAATGGTTTATTTAGTACGATCACAATATATAAAATATACATGCAAAAAGCAACAGAAAAGTACTACTTGTTAAAAATAGCTGTTTTGGATGAAGGGATTTCTTTTTAATTTTCTGGATTTTCCAAAACTTTTTATAAATATTTTTTTATAATGGAAAAAAATTTTACTCATAAGACCAAAGAAATGCAATAGGCAGTATTTCCTTAGAAGGAAAAGAATGAGCATTCTAGAACAATTCTAGGATTTCAAAACAAATAAATAATGCTATTTGGATGAAGAGAATTCTTTTTTTTTTTTTTTTTTAATAATTTTATTTATTTATTTTTAGGGAGGGAAGAGAGGGGGGGAGAGAGAGAGAGAGAGAGAGAGAAACATCAATGTGCGGTTGCTGGGGGTTATGGCCTGCAACCCATGAATGTACCCTGGCTGGGAATCGAACCTGGGACACTTTGGTTCCCAGCCCGCGCTCAATCCACTGAGCTACGCCAGCCAGGGCTGGATGAAGAGAATTCTTATTCCACTTTCAAACATTAGAGCAGATTATCACAATGGACACAACTTCTAAACAGAACCTGCATTCTTTCAAAAGCCCGGCAAGATTCGCAGTTCCACTCAATGCTACCTTTCCCGATGATGAGAAGGGGCTGCTTGGCATTCCTGATGAGAGATGCTGCCGTGAATACTGCAGACATTTCCGCCATGCTAACAGGAGGGGGCAAGCAGCACTCCACGTACCTGGAAATAACAGAATTCTGCTGATTAAGAGAGACCCACTTTCAAACTTTTTATTGTGAAAACACCAAATCTATAAGAGGTAGGAAAAAGGCAGTACAATAAACTCCATATACTCACCATGTAGATTCAACAAATAATATCGTTTTTTCCCATTTGCTTCACACATACACACACAACATACATGAAAATATTTTTCCTGAATCATTTTAAATTATAGGCATCAAGACTTAAAAACTTCCATATGCAGCTCAAAAAGATAAGACTTTCATCTATATAACCATATCTTTATCACATCTAGTAAATTAAGTTATGCACTAGTATCATCTAATAGTCAGTCAAATGAGTAATTCACTGATAGGAAATTTGAGTTAATGGCTTAACATTGTAATAGCAGTAGTTGTTGTAGTAATAGTGAAAACATACTTAAAGCTAATATTTAATACTTACTATGTGCCACTTATTCTCATTTAAATTTCAGAACAATGAGGTTAGGTATTACCATTATCTCCATTTCACCGTTGGGGGAAAAAAGCCCAGAAAGTAAGTCATTTACCCAGTGACCAGGGCATGGGGCAGTGACTGGGCTGAACTAATTCATTCTGTCTCCAAAGTCCATGCTTTCAACTACCTTGCTGTGGTTCCACTTACTGAGTGAGTCAATATTTTAGTACCACAATATGCATTAGTAAAGGATATATTGAAACTGTATAGTTAAACATTTCTGGACACCAAGTCCTCAATGTTTTATTTTGTTTACTCTAATTAATAAACACCATACTGTTCAAAACTTGGGCACTATAATACCAAAAAAAGGACATTTGAACGTTTATAGAATTTTTAAAGAAGACTTACAGAGTTAACTTACCTCAGGCTCATTTCTCTCTCCCCCGCCCAATAATATTTTGAGTCTCATATTCAGTTATTATGTAGAATAGCTGTCCTTTTGGTCTGACTCTCCCAAAAGAAACCACTCCTTGGTATACTGAATGCACAGAAATGCCCACTTTCCCTCTGTAGTCACTAGAAGGGTACATGGCCCATGAGAGCAGGAATGTACTAAGTGGTACCCAGGGAGATGCAATAACCCAAGTACACATCCTTACCAGGGGTGACTTAGATGCCAGTGGAAAATGGTTTTTTGTTGTTTTTTTTTTAATGTTTCTTACACTTACTGTTCACCTAGTGTTTATTTAAGGAATAGACATCTGGTATTGGAATATTTTTAAATCACTGACAGACTAAAATTGTTTATATTGTGTTCTAACAGTTTTTCAACAGTCTCCTCATGTTTTGGTTTATACTATAAAGACTCTAAATAACCACACTGCATTAATGAGGATGTAATATCTGTGGGTACTGAAAGAATAATATCAAATGAGGAGTTCAGGAAGCTCCAAGTATTCAATTTAGTAATTAAGCCCCAAAATAATTACTAAATAATACCACATTAATTAAGAGAAACCCTTTGGCTAGGATTAAGTTTAATTTTAAATCATCAAAAGTTAAGACAAATGATTAACTTCTAAGCTGCTAAGCAGAATTTAAAGGTATTATAATAACACAATTAAGAAAAAATCTAGCATAACTATTACTCACTTTATAGAATTCACATTTGCCTCGAGGTTCACAAACTCTGCAGGTATATCAACATAGCAAGCACCTGGACGGCCATAAATACTGCTTCTTACTGCCTAAATTTATTACAAATAGAAGAAAATATTGTAAAAATCTCAATCCTTATTATAATATCCACTCAAAAATAACTTAAAATTGTTAAATGAATAGTTCTAATTTTTCTGAACATCATTAGTTAGAGAAGTACACAATTTTGATTAGATTTTAGGTATGCTGTATTAATTCTATATAGAGTTGACCCTTCAAACAAACAATGTGACGGTTGGGGCACGGATCCCCCATGCAACCAAAAAGTATAACTTTGGACTCTCTCAAAACTTCACTACTAATAGCCTACTGTTAACCTTATCAGTAACATAAACAGTCAAACTGACACATATTTTGTGTGGTATATGTATTATATATTGTAGTCTTCAATAAATTAAGCAAGAAAATGTTATTAGAAAAATCATAAGGAAGAGTACTGTATGTATGTTTTTAAAAATATTTATTTATTTTAGACAGAGGGGAAGGGAGGGAGAAAGAAAGAGAGAGAAATATCAATGTCTGGTTGCCTCTCTCACTCCCTCTACTGGGAACCTGGCTGACAACCCAGGCATGTGCCCTGACGGGGAATCAAACCAGCAACCCTTTGGTTCGCAGGCTGGTGCTCAATCCACTGAGCCACACCAACCAGGGCTGTACATATTTATTAAACACACACACACACACACACACACACACACACGAGTGGACCTGAGCAGTTCAAACCCTTTTTGTTCAAGGGTCAACTGTATTTTAAAAGGGATTTTTGTTTAAAAGGAGACAGATAAGAAAGTAAATACTCACAGCTTTAAAATTCACATCCAATTATACTTTAGTCTTAGAAACTCCCCACTAAGCTCTGCTTGCCAAGTCTTCATAACATGCATAACCTGCTTCCTAATCCTAAATGACCTGGCAGTTTTCAGCAACTGTGATGTTGTAACATGTGTCAAATGATTTCTGTAACACATGGTTTTGACAAAACTCAAATGTAACATAACCCACTAAGAGATGGTCTTATATGCATTAGTACTAATTTTCAAAGATAACCTTTTGCAAAAGCATAAGAGAAAGGACACCCAGGGTTCCATCATATCTTTCTTTTCATTTTTTCCATAGTTATTAAAGTACAGGAGAAACATCTTTTTCAAAAATGACTTATTTTACCTTTTTCTATAATTAGATATAATAGCAGTGGGCATTAAAATGTATGTAGCTCTTTAACGATGTCCTTTTTAATTATCTGATTATGTTCTAAATTGTTACTCATTCACTGAGAATAAAAATGACACAGATATAAGCAACTGAGAAGAACCAGCTGATCAGGAGGATCTGTAAATACTGTACCTTTTCAATAATAGATGGAATAGCTTCTATGCTGCTCGGCTGGGCAGAAAACTTGCTATATAATCTACAAGCTTCAACCTATATACAAAAAGAAAATCACTTCAAATTCAGTTCACAGATCATATTACTCTTCAAAAGGAAGACAAAATGTTAAGTCATTACTTTCTATGATGGTCAGAGGCAAAATGGAAATAATGTATCACCTGGACTGTTTTTTTTTAATTTATTTTTATTTTGTTGTATTTTTTCCATTGCCATTTATCCCTCTATACCCTCTTCCACCTTCACCTCCCCACTTCCTCCAAAGTGGACTGTTTCTTAGAAGCCTATGCAAAGCACAATCAAATTTCTGCCTCAGTAGGATTCACAAAGCAAATCCAAACAAGTATCATTTTCATTTCTCAGACTGGCAACAATGAACAACTCAGATAATACACAGCCAGTATCACAACACAGGAAAACAGGCACCCTCTTAAACTGCTGGTAAGAGTAGAAATGGGAGGGAAAGTTGACAATGTCTTATAAAAATTAAAATAAGTATATCCTTGGACTCAGAAATTCCACAGCCAGGAATACACAACTTCATGTTACGTCTAGTTACAATAATAATCTATTCTAATATTACTGCAGGTTTTCCTGTTACGTTTTTTGCTGGTGTGCTATTTGGGTCATGTAAATTCAGTTGGGTTAATTTTTCATTGTTTAATGTACTTTGAAACATTATATAACAAGTGTTTCTCTCAATACTTTTTGGTACAAAATCTTTGGAACAATGGGCAATCTTAGCCCCACAAACATGAAAGAATTAAGCTGACTCCCTAACTTTCAGTCTGTTCATAGTCACGTCATTTAGTTTTATGTATTTCCATAAGAAACAGATATTTGGATCTTTCTTTTCAAGCTTTTAATTTCATCTAATAAACTTCCATTATTTCCCTTTTTGGGAAAAAATATTTACAATAGACATTATCCTCTGATTCCTTCATTTTTTTCAAAAGATTTTATTTATTTATTTTTAGAGAGAGAAGAAGGGAAGGAAAAAGAGAGGGAGAAAAACATTAATGTGTGGTTGCCTCTAGTGAGCCCCCCACTGAGGATCTGGCCTGCAACCCAGGCATGTGCCCTCACTGGGAATCGAACTGGAGACCCTTTGATTTGTAGGCTGGCATTCAATCCACTGAGCCACACCAGCCAGGGCTGCTTTTCTTCATTTATAAAGTTTTTGTAGTAACTTTAAATTTCCTTTTAAATAACTTATCTGCTCTATTTATTTTTCAAATACGTATATCAGTATCTTTTAAATAACTGCTGTTATTCTCTACTGTTAACTAGGTAAAACGTCAATTCCGTTTCAAGAGTATAAAAATGTAACATTTTCAGTAACCTATATCAAGATCTAGTGTAAATCATATACAAAATTATGTTCATATTTTGAAGTTCTCACAATGATTTCTGATATACCAACATACTTTGCCTAACGGTTTTAACTTTGTACTATAAATGCTCAAATTTATTCATGTCTTAAGTGTTAATCATTCTCTCTCACCTATTTGCTTTCTAAAACTATTTTTTAAACTGTAGCATTCATTGATAAATTCTTTCAAGTTTTTAAAAATTTTCAAATTCTTTTCTTTAGCCTTCCAAAATAAAAATGAACTTGTCCAGAGTCTACTGATAGTCATTTTGAATAGGATTTTTTCCTCTCAACTTTTACTTTCCCAAAGTCTCAGAAGCACAGTCTAAAATCACTTTTATTCCTGTATTATCTTGGCTCTTTGAAGAACCTATTTTCAAAGTTTAAAACCCTGACAAAAAGGTATATTTCTTGGAAGACGGCCCCTAAGCAGAGTCTAAGCTTTCTTAACATCCATGCAGAAACTATCTGCTAGTTCAGGGATATACCTTTAAAGACCTCATGTAATTTTCTTTCACTCTATTTATTGTTTATTTTATTTTGCAGACAGGACCTTTTATTTCTTATCCATACATCTTGTTACATTTATTTATTGAAAAATTACAGCTGACATTCAATATTCTCCTCCATAAATCTGAATCTCTGGAGGAGAAGGGTAAAGTCGGTACCTGGGGGAACTCCTGGAAGGCTCCCATTGTCTCCTGGCTTCTTTCCGAGGACCCACCAATCACAACCAAGGGCCTGAAATGTCCATTTTTTTTGAGAATTACAAATGAGCTCAACTTGTACAACACTCAGCAGAGTGGCCAATAAATAATAAACACTCGATAGATGTTGAAAAAGAGAGACAGAATGAGAATAACATTTTCTCTTAAAAACTACAGATTTAAAATTTAGGAAATAACCTAATGTGAGAAAACCCTTCCTCAATATCAGAAAAATCTGAAATTTATAGTAAATGTTTTTCCTCCCTGCCTCTCTCCCCTCCACCCCTTTTGGGTGCTGATGCTAAACCTCTAGTTGTAGCAATGTAAACTGAATTTTTATGCCCTTCCTACTATTCTGGGGATTAAGAGGAGAAAAAAATGTTTTCCACACTTTCCTAAGTAAGTCTTTGAAAATGACAGAATGAGAGAAATTCCTTAGCAAAAACATTCTTATCTTTCAAGAGAAAAAAAAGATATGGCAAAACTAAGTTTACTCAAAAAATATCAGACCCATAAGTAAATAAGAAAGAGAAAGACTAGGAAGGAAGAATAAAAAGAACTATAGGGAACACAGGGCAAGAAAGAAAAGAATGTCCTTCCCACTAGAAAATGTAAACACTTTATGAATTGATGACAAGATAATCCCCTTTAACATGATCTAATTGGTAAAGTACCAGAGACAAGGTCAAAAAGTAAGTAACTTATAAAACAAATTCAATAAATATAAAAATTTCAATTGTCTTGCTAATTATGCAAGAAAAGATGAAGAACTGAATACATTCTTGCATACTGATCTGAGATCTTTAAAAAATAATTCTTCACTTAAAGAGAACTACTGACATACGTACATAGATATAGATATACAGGGGTGGGCAAAAGTAGGTATTTTTTTGCCACTGTGACATTCTTTTGAGTTAATAAAGCTATTGTAATAATCATAACCTGCATGTCTTTTCCATACGAACAACTGTAAATCTACTTTTGTCCACCCCTGTATATGTGTATGTATTCCAAAATGTTAACAGTGTTTACCTCTAGGTAAAGGAATTACTGATAGATTTTAGTTTTTCTTCCTGATACTCTTCTTAATTTAATTTTTTACTAAGCCATTCTCTTAAATACTTGATTCCAAGTCCTCCCACCCTTGATCAGCAATTGCTCTGCTAGATAAAAATCACACGCTAACATTTTTAAGAAAATGTTTCTAGTAATAACAATCTACTTACCAACAGTTCATGTTTGCATTTGCCATACCACCCAAGGCATGCACGAGACCTGGGCCAGAAACAACAAGGCATACTCCTGGCCTAAAAGCAAAAACAATTTATTTTATTAAAAATAGGTCGGATGCAATACTTGATTCATAACACTTAGGGTGAAACATGATAACTTTCTTGGACTTCAAAGGAAGGACAGATAGATCTTTTCTACAATTGGTAAAACAATTATTAAAATATTTTTGCATTACAAAAAAGGAGAGAAAGGTACTCTTTTCTTGCAGGTATTTCTTGCAGTTACTCCTGTAAGAAACAAGGTACCTGTCATCTTCACATTGTATTTCATTAAACTCTTCATATTTTGTTCCTATTATATTTGGCTAAATCAAGTTGACTGTATACAGAAGCAAAGTTTTGACTGCTGAGTACATTTTTGTATGAAAAAGAGAAGTGTTTACACATATTTTTAACAAATGTAATATCAACTAATATTGGACAGAAAGAAAATCTGAAATGTAGTGTTCCACCCAATTTTTAAATTGAACTTGAATGTTTTTTACCCTAGATGACTTTCTAAGCTTAAAACACCATGGAAAAGGTACCTTCCTATCATTTAGTCTGTCATTTTACATTTATAAAGTATTTTCTTAAACAATTTAGGATAGCCTTTCAAAGAAGTGGAAGCAAAACATAAACTTTCCTTTACCTGCCTGTCAGGTATCCGACCGCAGAGGCAGCGTAGCAAGCCTACAAAGAAAAACACTGAGACTTAAGTATGTGAGATCCTTATAGTAAGTACACATACAACCATTCACTATAAAGAGATTAGAACTTAACTGTAAAGGAGGAATGGGAACACCTTCCATTTTATCAAGTAATGTTCTACTTGTTAATTTCAAATAATAGTTTAGATGTTAAATCTAATTTTTCATTTTTAAGAAATTTCTCCATATGATCTAGTTCATTCATATCCTTTTACCGATCTGCTTCAATATCTTCAAGATCAATAGGAATGTGATCTTTTTTATTCCTAATATTGGTAATTTGTGTCTTTTCTCTTTTATTCATCAGTCTTGCTAGGGATTTATCAAATTTATCAATCTTTTCAAAGAGCCAATTTTTGGTTTCATTGATTTTTCTCTATTCATTTGTTCTCTATTTCATTTATTTCTGCTCATATATTTATTATTTTACTCCTTTACTTTGGGGTTTAATTTGGTTTTCTTTTTCCAGCTTCTTAAAAATGTAAACTTAGAGCATTGGTTTTTAAACTTCTTCACTAACAGACTCATTTGAAACTATTTCCCCTGAGAACTGGTTTAGCTATCAAGAGTTTGGTATCTCATTTGTTATAATCATTCAACTCAAAATATTTTCTATTTTCATTGTGATTTCTTTTTCAAAATATTTGTCCATAGTCTCCTTTTTAATTCCTGATATTAGTAATTTGTATCATTTCTCTTTTATTCTTGATCAGTCTACCTTGAAGTTTATTGATTTTATTAAACTTTTCAAATATTTACAAAGTACCAAATGTGTTATTTAATTTTCAGAGGTCTGGGAATATTCAAGTTATGTTTCTGTTATTGAATTCTAGTTAATTTCTAAATGCTCAAGTTATATATACTGTATATTTTCAGTACTTGGAGACTTGTTGAGATTTCCTTCATGGTTAGTTTTTACTTAAAATTTTTTTTAAAAATTATTTTATTTATTTTTAGGGAGAGGAGAAGGGAGGGAGACAGGGAGAAAGAGAGGGAGAGAAACATCATGTGCGAGAGATACATCAATCCGTTGCCTCTCACACCTCCTTCCCTGGCCCACAACCCAGGCACTGCCCCAACTGGGAAGTGAACTGGTGACCTTCGGTTCGCAGGCGGGCCCTCAATCCACGGAGCCACACCAGCCAGGGCTCCTGTTAAACTGTACTGCAGCTCATAATAGGAAGAAAGGGAAGATGCTTAATTAAATACAAGATAACCTGGAAAAATCCTTCTCCTTAGTTTGGGACATAATTTTTTCCAGTTATTATTTCCTCTCTTTTTTTTGAAATGGTATTAAATTGGGTATTTTCTAACCTCCATTCAGTGTTATATATGATATACTGAACTTAAATAAATCCACATTAAGGACATAAGCATAAAAATTCAAAAATAAATTACAATGAGCCATAATCTAACTGGTACCACTACCACACGCCCAACTAAGAAGCTGAAATTGCACACAGGCTCTGTCCTTTTTCTGTGCTGCTGTTCTCCATGGGTCCTCATCACCTCTCCCTTCTGCACATCAGGCCAAATTCAAATAGGACAGTAATCAGGCAGCTGCTATGAAATGCAATGCATAAAACAAAATATCTGCTGCAACAAGACCACTATTTGGACACTGAGCAGCACTGCCCACTAATTAAAGCAGGGTGCAAAATCTTGCTGCAGAATGCAAAATACAAAACAACACGTAACAAAAATTATATTCTTCTGGTAATAGGTGTTAAAGTTGAAAAAGAACTGGCTTTATGATGATAAAATATCTATTTCTGTAACAAGTTACCCTCATTCACAGGTGGAATAATGTTTGTAGTACTTAAGAGAACAGACTCTGGAACCAAGCTGTTTAATTCAGATGCCAGTTCCCCTGACTTCTACTGTGGAATTTTAGCAAGTTGCTCTGTTCCTTGGCTTCCTCATCAATAAAATGAACATAATTCACAGCATTGCTGTGAGAATAAAATCAGCTAATACATGTAAAATAATCAGAATGGTGGCTACAAACAATAAGCTCTCGGTAACAATGAAATTCCTAACACTCAACTACCTTCTGGAAAACTGGTCAATACATGTGTTGATTTCTCTAAGGATCTAATGAAAGACAAGCTACAACCAACTATACTTTTCCCTCAAGTACAACTAAGCAATTGGATGCCAAGACCTTTTCTGCCTCTCGAATGGCTTTTGGCCCTGTTTTTCACACTCTCTGGTTAAGCCTTCCTTTGACTGATGGAAAGAGTCAGACTGACTGCGGGGCAAGTGCACTCGGAATGTCCTACAGGCATCTCAAGACTTATTATGTCCAAATCTGAACTCATCACCTTTTCCCACCACACTGGCTCTTCTCTCTGTATTCCCTACCTGAGTCTGTGGCACCATGATATAACTCCTTGGTTAAGCAAGCCCAAACCTAGAAATCATCTCCAGAAGAGTTTGTCCTCTCCTTCCCAGCTGGTTAATGTCTACTCATCCTTCAAAATAGCTTGGGCATCACCTCCTCCAGGAAACCTCTGAAGTCTTAGGCTGAGCAGGGTACCTTTTTCTGGACTTCCACAGCACCTTGGCTGTATCTCAAACACAGTATTTACCACATTATGATAAAACTGTTTGTGTGCCTCTGTCTCCACAGCTGGGTTATAAGCCCCTCAAGGACAGGAAGCACCCTCCATCTCCATACCCAGTGTCTAACAAAGCACCTCGGACCTAAGGAGGCCCACAGCTAAGCTTATGGGGGCTGAAATAAAACTTCAAGCTGCCTTGGGATTCATAGTCTGAACTACCACCAAAATCATCTCTCTAATGTAATTTTGTTATCCACCTATTTACAGAAACCTTTACAGTCTCATCCAGTGCCTACTGAACAAATGCCACACTCCTTTCCCAGCCACTGACTCTCTACAGCCTTGCCTCAGCCTACAGAGGCAGCCTGACAGGCCACCATGTCCTTAGGGTCCCTTGATGGAACAGTATGAAGACACATTGCCTTTACAGGTACTGTTCTTTGTCCTACTCATCGAGAACTGGTCACCCTTTAAATGTTCTGTCTATTATACATATACCTATTCTGAGTTACTATACTAGATACATTTTTTTCTGTGTGTCTTGCCCTCACTTTCCCAGACTGTGATCAACATTAGGATCAAGGCCTCATTGCTTCATTACATCTCCCACAGGTTATGTAAGATAGTGCTTGGCATGTAACGCGTACTCAATAAACATATGCTGTATGAAGAAACTAGACATATCACCACTAGGAAAAGCAGTAAAATGTAAGTCCCATTGATAGGTTATTAGCTTCATCTTCTCACACAGATGAAAGAACAGAATGTTGTTCTGACTAAGAAAAGTAGAAGATAGAAGCAACACAAACTCAAGACCTATTAGTTTTAAGATCTAAAAAAAAACCCTATGATTCTCAAATTTTATAGGTAAGGAATGTCATTCAATTAATAAAAATATACTAAGCACCCACATCATGCAAAAGCCAGGCACTAAGGGGATATAACAAATGAATCACAATTCCTACTCTTCAGGAAATCACATCTGAAGGCAGAGGAAAGGCACCACTTAGGGAGATCATGGTAGCTGTCTGGACAGGAGGAGGCAAGAACCCGAATTCGAGGGCAACAGTGGGAGTGGAAAGCAGGAGCAGTTAGTTTAATGGACTAGTGAAATATGGCATTGCAGAAGTGGACTCTTGATCTTGAAACCAGCATTTCTGAGAGAGGGGAGGCTGAGTTGACAAAATGTCCCATCTTCCTTTCTCATGGTTTCACGTAAGCCCTTAAGAAAGGTGGCAGTGTAGTGTGGTGGAACAAGCACAGAACTGGGATTTAGGACACCCAAGTTCCAATCATGGCTGTACTGTCTGTGATGGGCCACCTTGCAGAGCCACCTACTATATGAGATCTGGCCTTCACCCCCTCATAGCACAGGTACTCCCAGAGTACCTACCGTGTGCACGAACCCCCTAGGGGACACAGATGTGTCAAGGAGAAAATATCATCTCCCTCTGGGAGCTAACAGACTAATAGGGGAGTCCAAGTAAACAAATAATAAACAGAAATAAACATGTAACAGGTAATTATGAGAATGAAGTTCAGAGGATCCAGGTTCAGCCCTGGAAACTGTCCCAATTCTGACACTCTCCACTTGGCAGAGCACAACAGTGCACGGTGTTAACAGCATGGACTTAGGACCCAGAATATCCGAGTTTAAATTCTGACTCCACCGTAACAGTTGTCACCTCAGGCAACTCCACCCCTCTGTGTCTCACTTCTCTTACCTGTCAACTAGGATTAATAGGTCCTGTCTCATAAAATTGATGTGATTGATTCGTGTAAAGTATCTGAATAGTTGTAAGCACTGAGTGTCTGCAATGAATATCTGCCGTTATTATTAATCGTTAACATGCACGGGGCTCCCAGAGACCATACTTACCGCTTGCTCATTTCGCATCCCGACGTATCTGATGCCCAGTTGCTGGGCAGCGATAGCGATTTCGGTCACTGGGATGCCTACGACGCCAAACATGTACTTCACATCCTGGGAGGCGAAGAACGGGGTTGCGGGGGGGGGGGCGTCTATGCTCCAGTCACAGCTACAAAGTTCCCCCCACCCCCGGGGCGCTAAAAGGAAAACCACATGCGAACCTCCCACCCTCCCACTCCGACCGCACTCCTCGTCTTCAACAAATCTTGGTCCCCGCCGGCTTCCGTAGGAGCCTTTCCCTCCGCGCAGGTCAGTCATACTTGTATTTTCAGGGCCTGAGCGATGACTGTAGCACCGGACACCTGCTCCTCGCTGTAGTCGCTGCGGTCTGCTAACTTATTTTCTGACATCTCCTACACAAAACTTCAACACACCTCCCAATACACAGCAAGCTAACACGGAGCCGCCAAAATAAAAGGGCCAGGGAGACTCCTCCTCCGACCCTGAGGACTACAACCAAGGAAGAGGCGGGGTAAACTTAGTCCACTCGCTTGAGCGAGTGGGAGTGTAAATACACGCTCTCTCCAATCAGAACCTTTTCGCCCTTTAGCGCGCTCCTCCGTTTTCGGGGTCGGAGTGTCAGGAGGCGGGGCTAGCTGGAGGCTTCGGCTTCTGCCGAGCAGGTAGGAAACCAAAACTTACCAAAAACTTCTGTCCCCAGCCATTCCGGCCCTCTAGAAGCCATGGAAGACTGGGAGGAGGGTCTGAAGGGGGCGTGGCGCTGGCTGGTGCTCCTGGCCCCGCCTCGCCTCGGGGCAGTGGGGCAGTGGGGCAGTGGGGCCCGGGGGGGCGGGGGGCGGGGTGGTCCCTTCAGGCAGACTCTGCAAGGGCTGTTGGGATTGGGGTCAGTGCGGGCTGGATGGCTTCCAGTATTGGGCAGTCTTTGGTTTGTGTTGTGCTGCTTTCACGTGGCATGTGTTCAAGGCTGTTGCTTACACGCATTTCAATATATTCTCTAATAACTTTGTGGCTTTGCCATCCGTGAAGCATAGTAATACGTGTTAGTTAAATCCGTAAGTTTATGTGAGATGAGGACACCCTAGTTCCCAAGCAGGAGATGAAGTAGCTTGCCCAGAGCCCTTGGACCGAGACTGCTTCAGATACCCAGTCTTGCTGCAAGTGCTGAGAAGGGCGTCTTGAATCTAGTTACTTGTGACTATTGTTTTCTCTGACCCTTGCCTATAACCCACATTACTCTCCACTCTTGTTACAAAGTTAATAAATGTGGATTTTCATAGTTCTCAGATTCATTCTCAATCTACAACCAGCCTCTGCAGCTGATAACCTTTTAAAACACATTTTTGAGTGAAAAAGGTGCTTCCAATGTGTGCTTGCTTTTTTCAAAAATATTTTATTGTTTATGCTATTGCAGTTGTCCCAATTTTTCCCATTTGCCCCCCTCAACCCAGCCTGTCCCCCACTCCCATAGTCCCCATACCATTGTCCATGTCCATGGGTCATGGGTATATGTTCTTTGGCTAATGCCTTCTCCTTTTTTCAATCAGTCCCTACCTCCCTTATTCCCTCTTACAGCTGTCATTCTGTTCCATGTTTCTATGCTTCTAGTTCTGTCTTGCTCATGAGTTTATTTTGTTCATTAGTTTCCACCTATAGGTGAAATCATATGATATTTGTCTTTCACCACCTGACTTATTCACTTAGCATAATGCTCTTCCGTTCAGTCCATGCTGTTGCAAAAGGTAAGAATTCCTTCATTTTTACTGCTACTTAGTATTCTATTGTATAAATGGAGCAAAGTTTTTTGATTGACTCATCTACTGAATGGCATTTAGGCTGTTTCCAAATCTTGGCTATTGTAAATAGTGCTGCTGTGAACATTGAGGTGCATAAATTCCTTTGAATTGGTGTTTTGAGATTCTTAGGGCATATTCCCAGCAGTGGAATTGCTGGGTCAAAAGGCAGTTCCATTTTTAGCTTTTTGAAGAAATTCCATACTGTTTTCCATAGTGGCTGAACCAGACTGCATTCCCACCAAAAGTGCACTAGGGTTCCCTTTACACTTGTCAACACTTGTTTGTTGATTTTAATGATAGCCATTTTATCAGGTCTGAGGTGGTATCTCATGATTTTAATTTGCATGTCTCTGATAGCTAGTGATATTGAGCATTCATTTTTTTATATGTCTATGGGTCATCCATATGTCCTCTTTGGAGAAGTGTCTGTTCAGGTCCTTCGCCCATGTTTCAATTGGATTGTCTTCTGGTGTTGAGTTGTGTAAGTTCTTCATGTATTTTGGAGACTAAACCCTTGTCCAATATATCGTTTGCAAATATATTCTCCCATATAGTTGGTTCCCTTTTCATTTTAATAATGGTTTCTTTAGCTGTGCTGAAGCTTTTTAATTTGATGTAGTTCCCATTTGTTTTTTTCTTTATTTTCCTTGCCCTTGGAGATATATCAGCAAAATATTGCTATGCAAGATGTCTGAAATTTTGCTGCCTGTGTTTTCCTCTAGGATTTTTATGGTATCACAACTTTTCTTTAAGGCTGTTATCCAGTTTGAGTTTATTCTGGTGTATGGTGTAAGGTGGTGGTCTAGTTTCATTTTTTTGTAGGAACCAGTCCAGTTCTCCCAACGTTATTTATTAAAGAGACTCTCTTAGCTCCATTGTATGCTCTTGCCTCCTTTGTCAAATCTTAATTGACCATCAAGACATGGGTTTATTTCTGGGCTCTGTATTCTGTTGTGTTAATCTATGTGTCTGTTCTTATGCCAGTACCAGACTGTTTTGATTACAGTGGCCTTGTAACATAGTTTGACATCAGGTATTGTGATCCCTCTAAATTTGTTCTTCTTTCTCAACCTTGCTGAGACTGTGGGGCTTTTTTTTTGGTTCCATATACATTTTTGGAATATTTTTCTAGATCTGTGAAATAGGCCATTGGTATTTTAATAGGGATTTTACTGAATCAATAGATTGCTTGGGTATATAGTGTTCATTCTTATTCATGAACATGGTATGTGCTTCCACTTATTTGTATCTTCCTCATTTTCTTTCTTTGGTGTTCTATAGTTTTCTGAGTACAGGTCTTTTATCTCCTTGGTTAAATTTTTTCCTAGGTACTTTATTTTTTTTGTTGTTGCAATGGTAAATGGGATTGTTCTCTTAGTTCCTCTTTCTTATAGCTCATTCTTGGTGTATAAAGTACCTTTGCATCCCACTAATTTGCTGAATTCATTTATTAGGTTTAGTGTTTTGGTGGAACCTATAGGGTTTTCTATGTACGATATCATGTTGTCTGCAAATAATGACAGTTTTGCTTCCTCCTTTCCAGTTTGGATGCTTTTTATTTTTTCCTCTTGTCTGATCACTGAGACTAGGACTTGCAGTACTGTGTTGAATAAGAGTGGTGAAAGCAGACACCCTTCTCTTGTTCTGGAAGCACTTTTAGTTTTTGCCCATTGAGTATGATGGTGGCAGTAGGTTTTTCATATATGGCTTTATTATGTTGAGGAATGTTCCCTCTATTCCCACTTTGCTTAGTGTTTTTATTATAAATGGGTGCCGTACCTTATCAAATGCTTTCCCCCCGCATCTATTGATACAATTGTGTAATTTTTGTCTTTCCTTTTGTTTTTGTGATGTATTATGTCCATTGATTGTGTTATGTCCATTGATTTGTGAGTATTGTACCATTTTTTGCATCCCTGGAATAAATCCCACTTGATCATGGTATATGATCTTTTTAATGTATTGCTGGGTCCAGTTTGCTAATATTTTGTTGAAGATTTTAGCATCTATGTTCATCAGAGTTATTAGCCTATAATTTTCTTTCTTTGTTGTGTCTTTACTTGGTTTTGGAATTAGGATAATACTGGCCTCATAAAAAGAATTTGGAAGTCTTCCCTCTTCTTGAATTTTTTGGAGCAGTTTGAGAAACATAGGTGTTAGTTCTTTGAATGAGTGGTAAAATTCGCCTGTGAAGCCATCTGGTCCAGGACTTTTGTGCTTTCTTAGGCTATGGCCTCGGGGTTGTTAAACCGTCTGCTTGGTCACAGTCTCCAATCACCAGGAGTGGAACTTGAAATATCTGAGAATTTGGAGTGTTTTAAAGTAAAAAGACCAGTAATATGAGGATGGTAAAGGGACAAGAAGAGAGAAGAGTGGGTCATGGGTAGTGAAATAAATGAAAAGCATTGGGAGCACAGGATTTCTAAACCCGGAGATCTTCAGATGGTAGCCCTGGGCCCTTCCTAAATGTCTTCCTGTCTTCATTTCAAGCCCTAACCCCATCCCCAAGCCAAAGAGAGTGAAATGGTTGCCTCTCTAGAAATGGAGACCTAATCTAAAGGTAGTCCTTCTTAGAGGAGATTTCTTTGAAGTCCCAGAGTTCATCTGAAAAATAAATGGGCCCTGACCAGTGTGGCTCAACTGGTTGGGCATCATCCAGCAGATTGAAAGGTCGCTGCTCTGGTTCCTAGTCAGGGCACATGCCTGGGTTGCAGGTTTTATCCTCGGTCAGTGTGCATACCAGCCATACCCAAGTGATGTTTCTCTCTCACATCGATGTTTCTCACCCTCTCCGTCCCTCCCTCCCTCCCTCTAACTAATAAATAAATAAATACATAAATAAATTCTTAAAAAATAATAAATAAATGTAAATTTTGCATTCTACACTGAAATGTATTCATATTTTAATGTAAAGTGATCTCTTTTTGAGGTAAAATAAGCATATAATTAATTAAATGTACAGACCTTAAATACGAGATGGGTTTTGACAATTGGATACACCCATGTAACGACCACTCAAAATAAAAATGGCATTCTAACCTATTTATGTATCAAGTGAAACTGCCATTTCATAAAGATGCACAACGGTCTGTGGTTTTGAGTCATTGGTTTGAACGCACCTCGGCACAGCGTCTCCTGTCCCTGTTTGAGGTGCGGAGCGTTGAAATGAAAAACAAATGGGGACCGGTCTTGGAAATTCCTGAAGCAGACGAAACAAGTTTCATCATTCAAACAAAGCTTAATTAAGCTTATTTTGTGAGACTAACTCGACCCTGGTTGTTTCCTGCTTATGCCTCTGGAAATCCTAAGTGGAATTTGAAGTTTGCCGAAGTTGCCATGAGGTAACCACTGCACATCGCAATGGTGCAGCACGTCGCTGTGAAGAAGAGCCACCACTTTCTCACTCCGTGGTCTTCTTTATAGTCTAGCCCAGCTCTTTGGTTTGAGTGTTCCCAGTTTATAAACTCTTTCTGGTGTTTTTGCAATAAACATTTCCTAATTACTACGTTAGTGAGTCATTGGTTTAACTTCTCTTATTCCGATTTTTTTCACAGAGGTGTGGACCCCACCCCCTCCACTGTGTAGCACGGTACATATCGGTGCCGGCCTGACGGCTCTGTCCCCACTGCATCAGAATCCCTGGAAAGCTTTGTAAAAATACAGTTCCTTGGGCCCTAGCCCACGTCGTTTGAATAAGCGACTTAGGAAAAGTTAGGCACCTGCACTTTCCTTTTTTAAAACTGCTACCTTATTTTGGTTCTCAGCCCAACTTGAGAACACTAGCTTTGTGCTCATGTTGGAGGCATGAGATAACAATTAAATGTATCATCACCTGTTCCCAAAGTAATACTACTTATGAACTTGGACTGTTGACTAATTCAAGACTGGTTTGACATTGGCAGCACAGACTGTGCATATGACAGTCAGTTCATGAGGCCTTGTGTCCACTTCTGCGTCAAGAGAATTACTGATATCCCCTGCCTGGGTAGCTCGGGTTGGTTAGAGTGTCATCCCAGTACGCCAAGGTTGTGGGTTCAATCCCCAGCCAGGGCACATGCAAAAAGTAACCAATGAATGCATAAATAAGTAGAACAACAAATTCTTGTTTCTGTCTCTCACTCTCTCTAAAATTAATTTTAAAAAGAATTACAGAAACACTCAGTATGAAATGTGGTAAAATCTGAACTATGACTTGGAATAAATCCCCTAATTTAAGATTAACTGGTTTTGTGAAAGGATCTGCCCTTTTGCAAAGGGAAAAAGTCAGTGGGACAGTTTAAATTTGCTTTCCCCTTTACACTTTTCAGTTCAGGTCACAAAGTTCGTTTGTTCACCTGGGTCCAATGATTCAGCAGAAGCGAGGAGAGTCCTCACATACAGGATCAGCAGCACCAGTAGCAACTCCATTCAATCCAAGTGTAATTACAACATTCCATTCTTTTGAAATTTGTCCAACGCCCTTTGTGCAGACTTTGTAAGAATTAACCACATTTCTTATTACTTTTGCTGGTTTTATTTATTTTGATGGGTGTCTAATTGGGATTTATTTGTTTGGCTTTGTTAATTTCTTTATCGATGGAAAAAGGTCAAGGGAGAAATAGGTTTACTTTTTCTTTTTTTAAAGAAAAGGCTCACAAAATGCAAACATACTCTCCAAAGATCAGAGCCAGTCATCAAAGAGTTTTTGTACTGATTATTCTTTTTGTGGGTTCTGGAACTGCATTTGTGAAACAGCTATTTGGTGACATTTTCCCATTGGGTGAAGGGAATATCCAAGCAACTGGGTAATTTAGTAAGAGTTGACAGTGTTGTGCCTGTGTTAACGGTGGAGTTAGAGCTTGGCCCTGGAGTTCAGAGCCAAAAACTCTAAGGCAAGAAATTCATTTAGAAATCACAGAGGCAGAAGGAGTGAGCCAGCTGGGCTGCCTGGACTCAGGAAGCAAGTTACAGAGGCAGAAAGAGGGTCCTTGGAGCTTAGGAGAAAGGAAGCAAAGGTACGTACCTAAGGGAAGAAAGCGGGGACAGTCGTGGGCTTGCTCAAAGAAAGAAGAGTACACACTGGGTCCCTTGCCTTACGGGTTTTTAGCTGTTTTCTAAAGGCAAGGATTTTAGGGAGGATCTCAGGGGAGGATCTTAATAGAATATTCATCAGCTTTCCAGGCGTGTACTTGCAGGGCAGTGGTCTCTACTGATTGGTTGGCACTAGGGTAGAGGGTCGTTAATCATTGCGTCTGGTCCTAATGTCAGCCATGGTGTCACTTTGTCTGGTTTTGGTAGTTTTCTGAGCCTTGAGCTGAAACATAGCTGAGGCCTAGTTCTTATGTCTAGTTTGACCAAAAGTTTGCCCCTGTGATCAACAGACCCCAGGCTTTGTTCCTAAGGTCATTTGATGCTGAACAGAACCCCATTGTCCTAAGGGCTTACTGCATAGGGGGACTGGTTGTGCAAGGGTTTGTATGATCATCATATGAGGCTCTTCTCCAGCCCCTTGCGCCTCCTCCGAGGAGGTCTGAACTGCATGACTAGCAATGTGCCAGGGGAGGAAAGGTCACCCTGGGGGCAAGGTACTAGCCTGTAATACTTGTTTTCCCAGTTTTTTTTTTAAAGATTTTATTTATCTTTAGAGAGAGGGGAAGGGAGAGGGAAAGAGAGGCGGAGAAACATTGATGTGAGAGAGAAACATTGATCAGCTGTTTCTCGTATGCGCCCCGACCAGGGGCCAAACTCACAACCCAGACACCTACCCTGACTGGGAATTGAACCAGTGATCTTTTGCTTTGCTGGATGATGCCCAACCAACTGAGCCACACCAGTCAGGGCTGTTTTCCTAGTTTTGCGCATTGCTAGGCGGCCCTGGTGACATTCCATACCTGGTCTGCGGCTCTTGCTGTGTTCGTGCCTGTCTGCTGTGTTCATGCCTGTCTAACTGCCTGCTCTACCGGCTGGAGAAAATATACTCTCTAAAGATTTGAAAGAGAGAGCTTCCACAGGTGGTAATTCCTTAGGCCCCAAATTATGATGGTATGTCTTAATTTCAGTAAACAAAGAAGGGCAAGCCCTGGCCAGGTAACTCAGTTGGTTAGAGCATCGCCCTGATACGCAGACATTGTGGGTTCAGTCCTCGGTCGGGGCACATACGGGAATCAACCAATGAATGTATGGCTAGGTGGACCAACAAATTGATGTTTCTCTCTGTCCTTCTCTCTCTCTCACTCCCCCCACCCTGTCTTCCTTTCCTCTCTAAAATCAATACACTGAAAATTTTTAAAAGTAAAACAAAAGAAGGACACTAAAAGTCCTCGCGATTATTTAAAACTGTAATACTAGCTAAACCTGTCAAAAATAGTCTCACAGACATTTTATCCAAATGCGAAGTGTCTGGGCCCTGCCTGGTGTGGCTCAGTGGGTTGGGCGTCGTCCTGCAAACCAAAAGGTCACCAATTCAGTTCCCGGTCAGGGCACATGCGTGGGTTGCAGGCCAGGCCCCCTGAGGGGGCACCTATTGATCGCACATCAGTGTTTCTCTCCCTCTCTTTCTCCCTCCCGATAGATAGATAGATAAAATCTTTTTAAAATTCTAAAGTGCTTAATTATCAAATAAAGAAATGAATTAGAGATTTTGTGATGCATTATAGAATGGCTAAAATAAAAGAAGAGAAAACAAAGGAAATAAATACAAACAAAAAGGAAGCAACAATAAGAATATAGGAAATCTGTGTAGAACACTATTTTTAAAACCAACATTGAAAATGGTACATGAAGAAATGTGCTGTATGAAATATGTCAACATACACAGAGCAGGAAATAAAATAATTATAATAAAGTGGTTCTTTGACTGAAACAGGTTAAATTGATTTTGTTTGCTTCCTATTAAATTTATGGACTACAGCGCACCAAAGCTCAGAGATAGGCTTGCAAAGCCAGTGGAAAGCAGCTGGATCATCAAACCATTGGAGACAGATTTAATTCTTCTTACCAATGGACAGGAGCTGGGAGTTTTTCCCAGTTCGTGTTTAACCTAAAGAAAAGCTGGATCCTGCCCTTGCCCTGGGCCGGCAAACCCTTCACCTTTGCTCTGCATTGGTGCCAGTGACACCCAGCACTGGCAGCACTCTGGGGACAGACACTGAAGGAACCATTGCTTCCCTGTTCTAGCTCTGTCTTCATGGAAAGTGGGTTTTTTTGTTTTGTTTTTTTGTTTGATATCAGCAATCATGAAATCACTGTTAAGGGTGTTGACTGTTTGTAAACTGCACAAGGAATTGGTGACAGCTCCCTCACCAGCGTCCTGCTGTGAGGAGGGCATGAGAGATTTATCTTAACCTGACGGAATCCCACACTTGAGGGTGGCCCGCAGGCTGGGGTAAGGTGCAGAGGCTACCATCAATGAAATGTGGTATCAGTATTTAAATGTTTGTGTTTTCATTTGTTTCTCCTGTTTTGACATTAATCTTCATTACAGACCCTTTCTTTAGCTTTTTAAATTGTACCTTATTGTTTTGTTTTGCTTTTAATCTGTTCTCTGTGTCAGCTCCAGGGCAGAATCTCTGAGTGATTTCCGGGGTAAGGAGTTGAACTGGGGTGTCACCCCAAGGGAGGGACAGCTTCATGGTTCAAGCCCTTAAACTGCTTTCTGCATCATAGTCTTTAAGTTCCTCTTTGGAGTTTAGCTGTGATTTATTGTTTTATTCACTCTTTCTATATATACTTAACATTTATGACATTTTTCAGACACATGAATAGGAGCATAGATTAATAAACACCCATGTACCCAGCCCCTAGCTTAAGAAATCCATTACCAAACAGTGGATTTCCCTGTGTACCCTTCCCTCCTTCTATCCACTTCCTTATGCCAAAGAAGTAACCACTACCATGACTTTTGTGTTTATGATTCCCCCATTATCCACTCTGCAGGTGACAGAGACAGGACTGATTGCTGGCATTTTTTTAAGTCAATTTACCAAAATGTCCATTGTCTGAGCACCATTTATATTATAGTTCATTCTTTTGTTTTTAAATGTTCCATTCAGGAATCATTTTATTGTTGCTCCAAGTTTAAGAATTTCGTTGACAGCCCTGGTTTGTGTAGCTCAGTTGATTGGAGCGTCATCTCATAACTAAAAGGCTTCAGGTTTGATTCCTGGTCAGGGCACACACCTGGGCTGTGGGCTCAACGCCCGGCCCAGGCTCCAGGCGCCAGCGCCCAGTCCAAGTGCATTCAGAAGGCAGCCAATCAGTGCTTCTCTCTCTCCCTTCCTCTCTAACAGCAATGAAAAAAACGCATCCTTGGTTGAGAATAAATAAAATAATAAAGGATTTTCACTGACAGAAAAATCAACACTTTCAGAAAACCTCCCACGTAAACTTGCTCAGCTTCTGAATCTTGGTTTTCGCAGACATATCAACATATTTCTCTCCAATAGGGACAATCATTCCACCCATGTCTGATAGATCACACTTAACTTCTGATTTCAATATTTGCCTTTTACTTAGGAAGCTGTTCGGGACCATTTGTAGTTCAGAAAGAGTGGCCTCCACTAAAGGAGGTGCAGAGGTCACTGTGCATGGGACTTCTCCACAGTGGACTCTCCCCTTGGTGGGAAAAGCAGAATTGATGCCTGGGGTGTTGTGCAAGTGACCAGTTTCAGCAAGCGAATTGATCAGTTTGGATGTGAGGGGGGAAAACCTCTCTTTTTGTGGTCGTATCATTCAGGCTTTTCACTTTAATGGAACGCTTTACATAGGGATTCATAATCGAAGCAGTCATTTTGGGTTCCTTTAACATTCATGCTACTCTGAACACATCCTTTTCTACTTGTTCTGGTTTATTCTGTTTAGATGCAGCAGAATAATGAGCAGTGGCATAGTGACCTTTGATACCCTATACCTGAACAGGTGGCCGCACAAGCTTGCCAAACAACCTGGCCGCAGATGTGCTGAGGCGTCACCCCTGCCAGGAGAGTCTGGGAACTGCTGGGGAGGTTGTCTTCTCCCAGGTGGCTGTAGGTCAGACGTGAGCTGGGAGAGCCACCGTACAGTTTGTTCTTACCCTAGTGATCTGTCATGTCACATACCAAATTTCTGTGCACGTGTGGTCTGGCTTTGGACTCTCTGTTTCTTTCCCATCCCGATACCAATCCTACACTACCTTAATTTCTATATTTTAAAAAAAAAGGTTTTTTTATTTGTCTATTTTTCAAGAGAGGGAACGGGAGGGAGAAGGAGAGGAGAGAAACATTGATATGTGGTTGCCTTTAGTGCACCCCCTACCAGGGACCTGGCTGGCAACCCAGGCATGTGCCCTGACTGGGAATTAAACCAGTGACCCCTTGGTTCGCAGGCTGGTGCTCAATCCACTGAGCCACACCAGCCAGGGTTTAATTTCTATATTTTTAAAATCAGTTTGTATGTTGGTAGGACAAGTCCTTCCTCTTTGTTTTTTGAAACCATCTTGTCTATTCTAATTAGTTTCCTACTGCTACTGTAACAAACTACCACAGACAATGCTTAAAAACAATATACATTTATTATCTTACTATTAGTTCTAGAGCTCAGAAGTCTCAATAGGTCTCACTGGGATGATGTCAGGGTGATGACAGGACTGCGTTGTTTCCTGGAGGTTTCGGAAAGAACTGGTCCTTGCTCCTTCCCGCTTCTCCAGGCTTCCCATGTTCTTGACTCCACCTCAAAGTGAGCAGCGTTGGGCCAAGTCCTTCTCACACTGCTATCCCTCCGATTCTCCGTCTTCCGCTTCCCTCCCCCCAGTCATAAGGACACTGGGCATGACAGTGAGCCCACCCAGACAATCCAGGGCAGTCTCCCCATCATAGTCAGCTGACTAGCAACCTTAACTTGCCTTTGCACTACAACCTAACACACTCACAGGTTCTGGGGACTAGAAGGTCAACATCTTTGAGGGGCCATTATCCTGTCTTTTAGATCTACTCTTGGTCTTTTTCTCTTTCATACCTACTATAGAATCAGTTTACCAAGTTCCATGAAGTATTCATTGGGATTTTGATTGGAACTACACCGCATTTATAGAATAATTTGGAAAGAGCAACATCTTTATATTATCAAGTATATCTTGCCATAAGCATAATATATCTCTCCATTTATTTTATCGCTCCTTGATGTCTTTTGATAAAAATACTTTATTATGCTTGTTTCTAAATATCTTTTTAATTTATTTCCATTTTGTAGTTTGGGGAAGGCAACATATTACAGTGCAATTAATTTTCATATGTTGGCCTTTTTGTCTGATATCTTATCGAGGCAGCCATGGTAGCAACTGCTCTTTGAGTTTCACTGTGCTGCCCAAGGACAAGAAGAAGAAAGATGCTGGAAAGTCGGCCAAGAAAGACAAAGATCCAGCGAACAAATCTGGGGGCAAGGCCAAAAAGAAAAAGTGGTCCAAATGCAAAGTTCAGGACAAGCTCAAAAACTTACTCTTGTTTGATAAAGCAACATATGACAAACTCTGTAAGGAAGTTCTCAACTACAAACTTCCAATCCCAGCTGTTGTCTCTGAGAGACTGAAGGTCTGTGGTTCCTTGGCCAGGGTAGACCTTCAGGGGCTCCTTAGTAAAGGACTTGTTAAATTAGCTTCAAAGCACAGAGCTCAAATAATTTACACTAGAAATACCAAAGGTGTTTTCTAGAAACAACAGCTGGGATGCCCCAGCTGTTGGTAAAGATGCATGAACAACAGTCCCACTAGCTGTACATTTTGAAAAACAAAACTTCATTTAAAAAAAAAAACCACAAAATTTTTGTATGTTGGTCTTAATTCTAACTACTAGTTTCTTATTAATTATAGTAATTTGGTTATAGAGTCTCTTTGGGTTTCTTAGTAGATAATCATATCAAAAGTTAAAGTTTTGTTTTTTCCTTTCCTGTTCTTATATTTTTTGTATATTTTTTCTTGTCTTATTACTCTGGCTAAGACCTCCAGTACAATATAGTTAAGATCACTAACTAATAAGTAGCATTATAGTTTCATTTAAACAGTTAATGTGGTAAATTAAGTTGATATAGTTTCTCATTAAGTGATTCATATTTCTTACAATAAACCCAATTTTGTTATGATAATTTTCTTCTCATACATTACTTATTTATTTTGCTATTGTTTTTATTAAGGTTTTCTGCATTTTTTTAAGAGAGGCAACCACTATATTCTTTTCTTGAATTGTCCTTATCTATCAATGTTGTACTGTCTTTTAAAAATTTTGGAACAGTATGTATAAAATATGTATGTATAAATATGTCTGTATAAAAAGACACAGTGTGTATCTTTTCCTTGAACGTTTGGGAGAAGTTCCCTGAAAAATTAATTGGGATTGGTGCTTTTAGAGAGAGACTCTGATAATTTAACTCTTATTAAGTAATTGATCTCCATTTTTCTATCTTTTTTGAGCTTAGTTCTGGTAAATTTTATTGTCCTATAAAGTTATGTACTTCATCCACATATCCATTCAATATACATCCATTCCAGAGCATCCATCAATCAGTTCTAAAATCTTTGTCATAATCATAGTTATGTTCCACTTTTATTTTTTCTTTATATTCATGTGTGTTTGTTGCTTTTGTCCTCACTCAATCTTGATGGAGCTTTGTTTATTTCATTGGTCTTTTCAAAGAATCAGTTTTGGACCCAAGGCTTTATGGAGTGATGACCAGTTCCAGATCTGAGCCAGGAAATGTACAAGATAAGCTTGGGACATCTTTAACATCAGCCTACAGAGAAGCTATAGGGTAGTGCCAAAAGGAATCAAGAGCGAGCTTGAGGAGGCTACCACTGACCAAGGACGAGATAGTTTGAGTTTCTGTAATGATAAGTGCAATGGAGAGAAACCCATCAAATATTTTTAATTCCACGAATTCATCATGATATTTTCATTTGCTCGAAACCTGACTTTAAAAAGAATGGGAAAGAATCTAGCATTTATCCCGACTTTCCTATATGAGTTGTACCACTAGAGAACCAAATAGTAGATAAAATAATGTTTCTTTATAAAAAGCATTCCAGTTAATAAGTGAAAATGAAGTGATAGAACACCAGCATTTCACAAGCCCAAATGAATAGATAAAGGCATCATGTATCAATGGTTTGCACTAAAATCCAGAAAAGAAAGTCAGACTTGTGACTTTTGATGAAAGAACACACTACCACCCACAGTCTTGCCGGAGATGGAACCAGAGCCTGGTTCAGTCTCTGGATCCAGCTGCCAATTTTCAAGAAATACCAACTACAGAGTAAAAGTGTGAGTCTCACCATGCATGTGCAATAAGCAGTATCCATTCTGTTGGAAATCTACAGGTCAAAAGGCCAGGCTTCTTCAACAGATTGATTTTACGGAAATTAAAGGATGGAAAAGGAACCTGTAGATTAAAAGAGATTTAAGAATATATCAATCTTTTTACATTGGGAAGACTAAACTATAGTGCTTAGGGATACACATAGGGCAACAAAGTTTTTTTGGAAGTGATAACTATATAAGGGTAATAGTTACTTGGCCACTTATGGGTAGGGTTGCCAGATTTAGAAAAACGAAACAGGACACCCAAGACTCCCAGTTAAATTCAAATTTCAGATAAATAATAATTATTTAGTATAAGTGTGTGCTGACATATTTGTTCACCCAAAATTCAAACTTAACTGGGCCCTGCACTTGATCTGACAAAATCTTGATTCTATTCAGGATGGTGATGCCTTTCCAGCCTTCCCTGTGGCTGGCAGTGGTCATGGGCCCTTTTGTGGGCCAAAGCACTTTAAGAAAAGTCAGTGGACAGGGTTTGGGGGAATTGAACTGGGCGACTGAGCTGGCAGATACCCACGTAACTCTTCTTCTGCCCAGCATGGCACTGGAGTCATCACTTTCGATTGCAACCACCGAGTGACCTTGAGAATGGAAGCTACATGCCAAGGCCAGAGAGGCACAAAGAGAGACGGATCCTGGGTCGTAAATAAGATGGTGGGGCTCCTACCTTTGTACGGTTCTGTCATCAGAATTTCACCACTTCCTAAGAAAAGCCCTTCTTGTTCTGCTGTGTTCTGGAGCACTAAATAGCACTGGACAGTCTACTCCTTTAAAGTGAGTAAGAATTCCTCTGGAAACTCTCCAGGCCGGTTTGAGGGTGGAGGGTGGGAGGGAGTATTTGAGTTTCTTCTGTTACTGTTGGCTTCATTTGGTTTTCTCTTTTCTCTAAAGATAAAATGCATTTTCCTAGGAAATTATCCATTTTTTCTGAATTTTCAAGTTTGGTAGCATAGAATTGAATAAGGGAATTGTTCATTATTCTTTTAATTTCTTCACTTGTAGATATCATTATTGCCTTTTCTAGGTGGGCAGCCCAGAGCAGGGGTTCTCAAATGTGGATGTGTTTGTGCGTGTGTTCTTCATTTTTCTTAATTAGCTGATGATTTGTCTATATATAATTTTTTTCAAAGAACAACCCCTTGGACTTATTAATTAGTTCTCTCTTTTTTCTATTTTCTAACTTATTAATTTCCACTTTTATTTTGTTCTTCTTGCTTTTCTGTTTATTACACTACTCTTTCCCCGGTCCCCACCACCTACCTTTGGTTAGTTTGATAACTTCTGTGTTGTCAGAGTTTATGACATTGCATTGTGTTCTAGAGACATAACCCTCATGTTTATTTTGTATTTAAGGCTCATTGTCCATTCCTTTGCCATAGTTTTCTGTTCCCCTCTTGGTGGGCAGAATTTTATCCCCTATGCGTTTTCTCGGGAAAGGCTGATGAGAGTAATATTTCCTGAGTTCTTGCATATTAAACCTCTCCTCTCTTATTTTTACACTTCAACCACAGTCTGGCACAGTATGCAATTCCTGATTCATATTTTCATTTTCAGAGAGACTCTACAGACTTATACTAGCACTGGTGTTATAGTCTGAGGACAGCCTGCATTTTTTCCCTGATAAACGCTCTTGATCTTTTTATTTGGCTTCCCAAATGATTCTCCCTTTATACTAGAAAGTCAGGAATTATACTAGGCTATGTCCTGGTATTGACATTTGGTTCGTTTCTTTCCTGAATTTTGGTGTGTCTTTTCAATCTATACACACAAATCCGCTTTTATTTCAGGAGAGTTTTCTTCAGTTACATCTTTAAATACTCTCCCTGTTCCATGTATTATCTATTGTTATATAACAAATTAGCACACATTTAGTGGTTTAAAATAAGACCCATTTATCATCTCACAGTGTCTGTGGGTCAGGAGTCTGAGCATGGCTTAACTGGGTCCTTCGCCCAGGACCTCACGCGTCCTCAGTGAAGAGGTCAGCTGGGCCCACAGTCTCGCCCGAGGCCCAGCACTTCCTGAGCCCAGCTGCTTCTAGGAGGAAGAATCTCCTTGCGGCTGTAGAACTCCTGGTGGCTTGATTCTTCAAGGACAGCAGGAGGGAAAGTGTCTAGTAGAATATCTATGAACTACTCCTGTTTTATTCTTTTAAAAACCAGACACTTGATTTAAACAAATGAAAACCAGTAACAACCTTGTTCTATAGTGATGTTCCGGTTTAGACCAAGATAAGCACTGAATTCTCTAATTGACCTGGGTCACACTTGGGGTGGGGGCAGTTTTTTCCCCTTAGTTTTAGCGTTTAAATACTTCGCTGCTCATTTTCTCTGAAGATGGTGGAAACACTTTGAAATCTGCCCACATTCTATCAACCCTATGGGAGAGGCACCTGGGAAATAAAGGTGATGGTTTTGGCTCGTGTCTTTCCTTGTTGTGAGGGAAAGATCGGAGTCAGAACGTAGGTTCCACATGCCTTTCTCCTCCAGCCCAGCAGTCCTCCAAGTGTGGCCCAGCCCAGGAACATCAGCATCACCCTCACCTGGGAACTCATCCAAAAATGCAGTCTCGGGCTCTACCCCGGACCTGCTGAGTCAGAATTTCTGGGCACGCGGATCCAGGGATCTGAGGGGACTCAATGTCACACCCACATTTGAGAACCCCTGCTCTGGTCTGACCACCTAGAATTTTCCTTGGGAGTGACACTCTGTGAAAGATTTATTTATTTTTAGAGAAGAGGTAAAGGAGGGAGAAAGGGAGAGAAAACTCAATGTGAGAGACATTGATCGGTTGGTTGCCTCTCGTACGTGTCTTGACTGGGCACTGAACCCAGGAACCCACAACCCAGGCATGTGCCCTGACCAGGAATCGAACTGGCAACCCTTCACTTTGCAGAATGATGCCCAACCAGCAGAGCCATACCGGTGAGGGTGGGAATGCCACTGTGAATTTTGCCGCAGCTGCCTTGAAGACTCCACAGTGGTTTTTGAAGGTTTGACTGATAAATTACCCTTGTTCTTCAACATGTGCCAGGAGGGCTGGGACAGAAGCCTTTTTTAGTCTATTCTCACCACTAACTCATCAGTCCTGGGGTATTCTCTCACCATGAAGGTGGAGTTTTACCATCTGCTTTCACTACTTTACGTGACAGCAAGATACAATGAAATAACAGATGTCAAATGGCTTGAAAACAATAACGTGTAACGTGTAAAATGCAGTGTGGCATCAGTATAAACATGTGTCCCTGTAGATCCCTTGTCTCAGCCAGGTCTCCCCATGCACTGTGCGGTCTGTCGAGGTGTGGAGGGGTTGCATCATCTGCACTACAGTCACATCTGTGGAGTGCACGACTGTAAGATGAGAAATCACAACAAATGTAAGGACTTGTGAATACAGAAGATGCAATATGTCCTAGGAGCATTGCACATAAACAGCTTTCGTAAGACCTGAATCTTAGAAAATCCAACGTTTCCTGTTTCATTTTGTTTTGTTTGTTTTTTTTCCACTGTAAAAGAGATAGCTGAAGTATTCGAAATTAAGGAAAGGAGGGGAAAAGCAACCATCCATTTACTTGCTTAAGAATCTCTCCATGTTACTTGGGTGAATGATACTCAGTTTGTCCACAGGATGGCAGTAGCAAACCTGTAGAATCAGCCTCGGCTGGGGCTTTTTTTCTCTGCACAAAATGACAAAAGAACCTTCTTTCATTAAACACCTGGCATTTCAGGGAGAAGTTTTATTTGACTTAAATTATGAAGGTAATTTCCCATTTGAGGAAAGAAGGATGGCATATTTAGGTTCAAGAGCCACGATCCCTTAATTGCTCATTTAGTGATCCAAGATAAATTACTCTGGCCAATGGAGCAGAAATATGCCCTAAGCAGAGACCTGGTGCAAAGGTACACGTCTGTATATCACTCTCTTTGGAAGATAAATAGAAATAGCTGGAATTGTTTAAAAGGTGAAAGCACAACTTACCAGTTCAACTCGGAGGACTTGGTAACTTGTTCACTGTTCCCTGTGAGCCCAGCCTTGAATTCTGACCTCAGCATCAGGTGCCACACACAAATGATTGCACTTGACATATCTCCCATTGAGACATCAAAAGCGTTGGTGGCCCTGGCTGGTGTGGCGCAATGGATTGAGTGCTGGCCTGTGAACCAAAGGGTCGCCGGTTCAATTCCCAGTCAGGGCACAGGCCTGGGTTGCGGGCCAGGTCCCCAGTTGGGGGTGTGTGAGAGGCAAGCACACATTGATGTTTCTCTCCCTCTCTTCCTCCTTCCCCTCTGTCTAAAAGTAAATAAATGAAATCTTTAAAAAACATCGTGGGGCTCCTTGTTCCGGAGGCCAGTCATGGATGCGCTCACTCCTAGTATCGCCGGAGGGAGAAGCAGAAAACGAGAGGCTTTCTAGGCCTCTAGAAAGGTCTCTTTCGGGATTTCTTTAAATTCAGGTTCTATAAATTCGATGAAGGTGGACGTTATTCCTCCTCCCGTACAGGGAAGGATTTACACATGGAAATCACAGAATCCATGAGAAGAAGTTTAAAACCATTCAGAACTTTAATTCACAGCGTTCTTCTTGGCATCCCGTCAGATACACGCAGACACACACACTCAGCTGCCTCCCGATGGCTGACTCAGGCTTCGTTCCGACGGCTGTGACGTCCGTGGCCGCCTCTCCCCCTCCCGGGGCCGCTATCCTCCTGACGGGGGAGTGACAAGCTCTTTTGTTCACAAGATCAGTAGGTCTATATATAAATTTTTAAATGTATATACCTGCCCCTGAAATTACCTTCTTAAGAAAACCTTAATAATAATCCTTTCATTTCACTGCAGAAGACACTATTGTACCAGCGTGGCTAGGAAGGAAACACAGCTAATTGCCAAGATGAATCATTTAACAAGGTGGGGAAAAAAGTTCCCTGGGCGTAAAAATAACCTGGTGATTGACATGTTAACCAAGTTTCCGCAAAACAGATTCCCATGTAGTTTAGACTTTGATGTCTTTTCCTCATAGAACGCAAGAGGCTTCCTGATAGGATTAGTGTCGGGGGAACATGTTTTTCTTCTGAAATGAGAAACAGAGGCTTCTGTAGCGCCATAAAAGATCAGGATGCTTGCTAAGGATGCCGCTCCGGGCGTTCTCTTCCCACCCGGCTGTGAGTTCCTGTCTACTGGCTCTTCCTCTTGGCCCACAACAAGGTCTCAGGCTTTTTCTCAGGTTTTACTCCATATGCAGCGGGAGTCATTGGGAGATTCTGAGCACAGGAGTGTCGAGGTTGTCGTGATTGATGCAGGCTTTAACTGGATTTCACCGGTGGCTCTAACGAGATGAGAAGGAAGAGGATAGTGGCAACTGCAGGGAGGTGTGCGGAGGCCAGGGCGGGGTCCCCTGTGATTTCTCCGTCTGACTTCATTGTCTGCCACCTTCCCCTGGCCCCCGGGCTCCAGTCAGCTACTTTCCTTGCTGTGTCTTGAACCCACCTGGGAAGCGTCCATGCAGGTGGACTGAGCCATTTCCTCTGCATGGGACACTCTTCCCCAGGCACCCAGACGGCTTCCTCTCTCGCCTTCCCCAGACATCGCCTTCTCCTTGAGGCCTTCCCCAACCCTACTGTTTAAAATTGTCCCTCATTCAGGCCAGGCCCTCCCTCCCACTCCCCCGTCTTCATTTGTCCTCTGCGTTCATCACTGTTTGACATACTACGTATTTATTAGACTGTGGTCATCCGCCTTTCCTTACATCTGGAGTGGGCGCTCCTTGAGCAAGGGCTGGGCGTACCCACGCTGTCTCCCTGACGCCTACACCCGTGTCCAGCACACACTTGGGTATCCGTGGATGTCTGAAGTGAGCCGTCCTGGCCCTGCCGTTTCCTGCCAGTGGGATTCAGAGCGCCCCACAGCTGGTGCCCCCTTCCCCGAGGGCTGCAGTGAGCAGAGCATGTCAAGCAGGGTGTGGAAGCACATGTCACCTCCCTGCTGCATTCGTGCTGGGCCCGTCCTGAGGTTTCGTCTCACCCATCAAGTGCCCTCCAGTGCAAGAGGGGGCCTCGCTACCTTTAGACACCAGCACACGCTTCTGGTGACCGTTTTGTTTATGGTCCAGGTCTTGGCCAGCTCTGAAGGTGGGTCAGTTGCTAAATCTCCAAGAACTTCATGACTTTGCAGAACCCCCTTGTTCCCAGGAAACCCCCACACCCGGCTGTGCATGGCATCAGGGGCCAGCACCTGGTAACCACCGGACACTGTCCCCTACTCTTCTGCCTACCGTGCCCTTCAGAGTCCTTGTCTCGACCTAGTCCCCCCCACCCCCCAGGCAGTTGTGTAGCGCCAGATGCAGAGGGAAAGCAAGCATTTGCAAATTTGGTTAAAATAGGTGCCATTTCCCCACTCTTCAGAAGGACAAACTGTTACTCCTATTTTTAATGTGATTACTCATTCTCACCTTCCTCATTAAGCCCGCTTCTTTCAAGCATGAATACCTGGTGGAAGCTGCATAACCTCTTATTATCAACCCACCCCTGTTCACGCACAAATGATTGCCACTCACAGCTCTCCTCCCCAGCTCCTTTTGTAAATAGGCTAAATTTTATTTTCTCAAGATAGAAAGCAATGTGATATCTTGCTGTTGCCACCGTTCCCTTGTTTTGCTGGCTTGCAAGTCTGTGAGAGTTAAACAAATGGCCTGTGCTCCCGGATCGGGGCTGTGCGGCTCTCAGTTGAACAAGCGGGCTGCTGTGATCGCCAGCCTGGGCCCTGGGGACTCCTAACCTGCTGCCACTGGGTGTTGGTTGGAACACCTCCTGGCCCTTCCCGGCACCACCCCAACCCCAGCCTCAGTTTCCCCACTGCCTAGTAAGGCCAATGCCTGATACTGTAGAAATACTGTGACTGTGACTTTGAGAATGAAAGATCCGCCCCCCCCCAAGCCACTCCCCATTGTCATCTTTAGGAAAGCAGAGATGGAACGGAAAATAGACTTTGAGACTTTTAAAATTATTCCTTGCTGGTTGGTCTTCGGAGGCAAAATTCAGATAAGAAAGCTTATCAAGTATACTTTTGTTTCTACTCAAAAACTCATGACTGCTCAGTCAAAGGCCCCTTGTTCTAATCTGGAAACATTGTTGACAGTTCCTCCGATGAATGGCAACAACCCTGGGGTTTGCTGTGTGGACAGTACATTTATCCCCTGGGGAAAGTTGCTGAAAATAATGATGGTTACTTTCGTTTCTGGAACTTCTGAGAAGAAACAAGAAAAAGAAATGCGTAGCCAGGAAAATTTAGTTTTGAAGTGCAAACCCAGGAGTTATGAGTCAGACTTGGGCAGGGTGTCATTTTCCTTTTTAAGGAGCAGCAGTGTGATTCCTCGACTTGTCTTTGTTCTCTGGGTGTTTAGTCCCGGTTCCCAGGCAGTGGGTCAGCCCCAGCGCCTCTGCACAAGGCGCACGCCAGGCTGATCTGGGCCCCAGGAGGGGCTTCAGCTGGGAGGCCAGGCTGGTGCTGGGGCAGAATCGGACTCTTCGCTCTGAAATACTCAGTAACACACACGATTAGAAATAAAAATTCCTGTTCACAGGAGGGGGGAAGGCAGTCAGAAGTGCCCTTGTAAGTGACATAATTTACTTCTAATCTCATGGTGGGAGCTCCAAAGCTGGGTTTACTTGGTAGAAAATTTTAGTTTAATTTCTAGGAAATTCCATGTTATCACTGCTAAAGGACTTTCTTTCCAAATGAGTATGCTTTCTAGCACGAGTTTTGGAGTCGCAGAGACGGAGTTTGAGAAGTGGTGATGGGCAGTGGTGATGGTCAAGTTCAAAGAGGAAAACAAGGGGTGCTTTGGTTGGGAGTCGTCTTTTTATCTGTTTATAACAGAGTCGATCCTGGCGTTCAAGTGGAAGCCGACAGTTTCTCGGCACCAAATAAAGAATGTTGCTTTGAGTAAAGGGAGCCTTACCCCGTATGCTCGTGACTGACCCAAGAAATGCAGGGAGAGCTTTAATCCACCCAGTTTCTACGACCAGGAAAGCCAGGCCGTGTCATTAGGGGCACAGGAGTGGCAGCTCGGGCGTGTGAGTGACCTGCAGTGTGTGTGCGTGCACAGAGGGCCGGTCGTGGGAGGCGGAATAGGTCACAGAATTATGTAAAACCATCGGAATAATCAGTGTTGCCCGGAACGTGAGTGTGCAGCTAGAGAAGAGACTGGTGACGCAAACACTGGGTCTGTTTTGGAAATGTTCTCAAACTGGGCTATTAACACAGTGAGCCGTTTTAAACACAGCTACGTGTTTGGAGAGAAACACATACCCTTTTATTAGGAACATGAAACAAGCTCTTTGAGCAGCAGCACCACGGCGGCCGAGTTTAATTGCTGGGAATTAATAAATCACAGTTGCAAAAGTTAAATTCTTGGCAGGAGTCTTTATTCAGCTGTTTCCCCTGCCTTGTTACATTCCAGATTTACGGTCCGCGCGATGTCTGGAGCCAGCCAGCCCCTCGCCCTTCTCCTCTGCGGCTGTTATGCGGCGGCCCTGGGAGTCCACACGGGGGAGCGCAGCGTGGCTGAAAGCCGCAACACTGGCTATTACGTGGCCGCAGTGTACGAGCACCAGCTGATCCAGAGTCCGGACCCTCTAGCTCTCGTCAGCCGCAGGCAGGCCTTGGAGCTGATGAACCAGAACCTCGACATCTATGAAGAGCAAGTGATGACTGCCGCCCGAAAGGCAAGACGCGCTCCTGGGGCTCCTGGGTTAAAGCCCGGGCTTGTCCTGCATGCAGAAGGGGGAGATCGCCCGTTAGCCCCGGGTCAGGGGTTCCTGCAGCCCCAGTGGAACATCAGTGCGGTTGGCAAGGCCGAGCTGAAGTAGCGAGTTGGCCGGAGTGTCGCTGCTCAGGGAGGGGTCCGTGGCCCAGCAGCCTCAGCAGCCCGTCCGAGCTGGGGAGAAATGCAGAACGAGGGCCCAGCCCCAGGCCTGCCGAATCAGACTTACATTTTCGTAAGATCCCCGGTGATGCCTTTCAGTTTGAGTCTGAGGAGCCAGGGCTGGATCCCTGGTTCTCCGATGTGGCTGCGTGGAGGAATCGCGTGGCCAGTTGTAAACACATGTGGGTGCCTGCACCCCACGCTCCATTCCTGCACAGTGGGATGGGCTATGGGCTGGGCATTGGGGTTTTATTTTATTTTATTTTTTTGGTATATACAACATACTTTTTATTTCCAGGGAATTGAATCAAACTCAGACTGAGACTACAGAGGAAACGCTAGAAATCAGCGAAGGCCGGGAACAGAGTAGGAAAAAGACAAAGGAATGAGGCCCAAACACACAGAACCCTTCACTGGGGTCTGCTGAGCACAGCCAGGACCAGGGAGGGATCACACACCAGGGACAAGTTCCGGAACATTTGGGAATGGTGCGGGGTGAGGGTCACAGGGGCCACGCTGGGGTATGCATTTGGTACCAGGTAAATTGTTCTTGGTATTTATATACAAAATCAGTCGAGTCTGTCTCTTAGAGATACACATGGAAAGAAAGGAAGCTTTGGTCACTGTGAGTATGTCTCTTTGCAAAACTGACATCATCAGAAATAGGGACAATTCACTCAGATTCAGATTTCAGTAGCTGGAAATAAATATCACAACATCATCACTGGCCCTCAGTACAGAGCGCCTACCCCACCCAGTCCTCCGTCCCTGCTCCGCCCACATCACCCTCTGGCGGCCGCACTCCAACCGCTGGCCTCCCAGTGGCTTCTGACGTGCAGAACGTCTGAAACCCACCAGGCATGACGGCCTGTCATTCTCTCTGAGGCATCCTGCGTCAGACTGAAGCAGCGGCACCCACAGAACTGCTGTTTGCTGCCTTGAGATGATTTGGGGCTCGCTTCCGGTCTCAGTGCCAGACGGCGAACAGTCTTGAGAACTCAGTTCAGAGAGGACTGGGCCCGAAGGAACAAAGGGAGGTCGGTGCAGGCCTTTGTGTAGGCTTCCTGCTCAGCCGTGTTTCCAGCTCCTGCCAGGAAGGGCGGGGCAGAGGAGGAAGTGTCGCTGCCAGATGTTACTGTAAGAAAGTGCCCTTTGGGGAAACCTGTAACCAAAGGGAAGTTTGGGCTCTAACCCCGGTGGTCGGGTGAGCGAGCCCAGCCGTTGGAGGAAGCCCTGCTCTGCTCTGCCTCCTTATGAGCAGAACCTCCCCGTGTCCAGGAGCTTCGAGGGCAGAACCAGTCCTGCTAACAGGTCCTGCCCCAAACTGCCCATGTCTCTGGTCAGGGTGGACAGGATTGCCTGGACAGCCGCTATCTGTGGCTACGTTCAAACATTCTAGCCTAGAAGGCGCGCACACACACACGCACACGCACACACAACTGGTGTGGGAAGGTGCATAAGGGTGCAAAGACCTGCTCCAGCTCCTCCGGATGGATAACACTCCTCTCTTCTGTTCCCAAACTGACATCTAGTTTCTTCTTGACCATTTTTTTTAAATTCTCACTGAAGGACATGCTTATTGACTTTAGAGAGGGGGAGGGGAGGGAGAGAGAGAGAAACATTGATTGGTTGCCTCTCATATGCACCATGACCAGGGACCAAACCCACAACCTAGCCTTGTGCCCTGACCAGGAGTCGAACCTGTGATGTTTCAATTTATGGGGCAACAGCCAACCAAATAAGCCACACTAGCCGGGGCAAATCTGAGTGCATTTATTGTTTATAGATACCTCACTGCCCTATGTCGTTATATATGTTAAAGCAACTTGTAAGACAAATTGAGGTAAAGCATGTGTCAGAGTTTTATATCAAACTTGTGATAAGTGTTGCGGTCCCTGAACAAGCCAATTGAAATAGTTCTCTCTTGGTAGCGGCTTTGCAGGGAAGAAAGGAGTCCCACTCACAGACACTGCCCTGCTCAGTCCCCTGGGCTGGCAGCCGTGATTCCTCGGGAGCTCTCGCCCTCCCTGGGTTTATCAGAAAACTGCTCACGTCTTCTATCAGGAGGGGTCCTTCCCGGAATTTCCTGGAAAGGACTGGCAGTCGCCTCAGACCCGAAGTTCTGCCCCAGCTCAGGTTGGGTTCCTCTGCTCACTCCTGGCAGATATGTGTTCAGGAAATCCAGTTCAATGGTGATATTAACCTAATGTTTATATATAACTTAAATGTCATTTTCTATTAAAAAAAAACCATTCAGCACTCTCAGAGTTTTGTTTTTACAAAAGGAAATTATCCAAGTGTAATTGCCAAATACAAAGATGGAATGAACATGTGTCCAAGCTTTTCTTTAACCCGTTGATTTATGAAGGAACCAGAAAGGTTCAATAGAAAATAGAGAGTGTCCATCAGGGAGATGAGCATTGAAATGAATCTGTCAATAGGTGTGCTACAGGGCAGTACGATTGTAATCACTAGGGTAACATTCTGTTCAACAGCAGAGTCGCACCGGGGTAGGTTCCCTAGACGAGTGGTCTTTGAGCGAGGTTCATTAGCACCCGAGTCTGCCTGGGAAAGGCGTCCGCTCTTCGTCTTGCTGTACTTCCAAGTTTGCGAAAAGTTTCCTTTACAGGGTGCTGCAGACGGCACTCTCCCCCTCTGCCGCAGGGGCCGTCCGCGGGTGGTCTTTCTGGAAAGCCGTTCGGCAGTGTATGTTAAGAGCATGCAGCTTATACCCTTGGCCCAGTGCTTGCACTCTTAAGACTTTATTCCAAGGACGTAATCAGAGAGCCAAACAAAGGTCTGTGCGCAGCACTCATCACGAAGTGAGTGCTCCGAACACCCTGATGCAGATGGTCGCCGCGGTTTTCTTTTTATAACAAGTGGGTAACTGTTCACCTGTTTGGTGACAGGGAAGAAAGTGTGGTGTCCCCTTAAATATGGCCGTCACAGAGTACATTTTTGAAGGTATCTTTGTAATCTTGATGTTTTATGTAGTAAGAAAGTCAAGATGGAAAAATGTATATTTAGATAATAGAGAAAGAGAGCGAAAATAGGATATTAGCAATAAGTATCTTATGTCTCAGGATTATGAATTCTTCCTTTATATTTTCTGGTCTCCAGGTTTTCTACAGTTAAATTTTTGAAGCTTTTATAACCGGAAAAAAAAGTTATACAGAAAGTTTTCCGTGCATTCCAGAAATAAGTGACTCACATTGCCCGTTATTTTAGATTACTCATGCCGTCTCTGCCCTCCTCCTCCCCTTGCACTTTGGGCCAATGTCTCAGGCTCGCGCTTGAAGCCATGCAAGTGGAGAATGGCAGGCGCTTGAGGCTCGGGCGCTGAAAGCCGAGGGCTGCCCTGTTTGGGTTTTCTTGGGTTGCTGCGGACAGCACAGGGAGCCCAGGTGTCTCCAGGTGCGGAGTAAGGCCTGTGGTGTGGTCAGGATTCTGAAGGGAGCCTCCTAATTCCCAGGTGGAGAATTGCACGTTAGAGCAGGCCCTTGTTTCTGTGCTGCTGTCAGCATCAGCCCAGTGGGCACCAACCTTAGCTGCACATTAGAATCACTGGGGATGTTTAAACAAACGCTGCTGCCAGGGCTCCGCCCACAGTCCATTGAAGCAGCTTTCCAGGGGTGGCCCCAGCATTGGTCCTGCGCAAGGCGTGGTTTTTTTTGTTTGTTTGTTTGTTTGTTTGTTTTTTCAGAAGTCCCTCATCTGATTTAAATGCACAGTGAAGGTTAAAAACCAAGGGACTAGAGATACTACATCATCTGTTCATGAGCCCGGCACTCAAGACCTCTTCCAAGTGGCCCTGTCTCCCACTGCACCACCAAGAACTCCATACCCCTGACCGTTTGCTTGGCAAACTCCTGCCCCCTTCAGCCTCCTTCCCTGGACATGCCCCCAGGCACATGGTCATCCCTGTCTTTGTTCCCTCAGAATTAGGCCATGGGAGACGGCCTCCCCCAGTTAAGATCCCCGATGAGAGTTCTGCTGCCGTTTTTTAGCCTCTGGTCCTGGTACACAGGAGTTGCTTGATGGCTCCCAGATGAATGAATGAATGAATGAATGCATGAATGAAGTGGTACTTCCCACTCTCTGACAACATACTTTGATGTTTTCCACTTGCAGGGTGTACAGATTATAGTGTTTCCGGAAGACGGCATCCATGGATTCAACTTTACGAGAACATCCATTTACCCCTTTTTGGACTTCATGCCGTCTCCCCGGGTGGTCAGGTGGAACCCGTGCCTGGAGCCCCGTCGATTCGACGACACGGAGGTGTGTGAGCGCCCCAGACTTCCTCCTCGGTGGGCCGAAGGCACCAGAGATGAACCGAGCCAGGGCCCAAGAGCCAAGACATGTTAAGTGAAACTGAAAGGGTGGCCTGAGGTCCTAAAAATGAAACCCGCGCTGTGCGTGCCACGTGCACCCGTTAAAGAACGTCTGATGTACGAGGCGTGTTCTCGCCTGTGGGTGGTTCCGTTCATTAGCTGCACAAGAAGTGCATGGATACGTGCTTGTGGAACAGACAAAAAGGAAATGAAAGCCACTGCCACCACCCCCAGCCCTCGTACTGCTTCCCTGCTAGAGAAACTGCCGTCAGCGATTTGACGTGCCCCAAGTACATCTCCCCTTTTCTGTGCATGTTATAGTCGACACCCTCTCTGTCAGCATGCTAGACGCTTGTTCTTTGTTTGACTCTCGCTGTTATAAACAGTGTCTCAATGAATATCCTTGTGCACATAGTTTTGTGAAATGTCTAAGTTTTTCTATCAGGTGAGATTCCTAGAAATGGAATTTCTTAGCAGAAGGATAAGCACATTTAAAAATTTTTTAATTGAATTTAGCGGGGTGACATTGGTTAACAAAATTATACAGATTTCAGGTGCACAGTTCCACAACACACTACCTGTACCCTGTGTGGTGTGTTCACCCAAGTCAAGTCTCCTTCCTTCACCACTTATCCCCCCTTCACCCACCACCACCTCCCCCACCCCGACCCCCAGAAGTCCCTCATCTGATTTAAATGCACAGTGAAGGTTAAAAACCAAGGGACTAGAGATACTACATCATCTGTTCATGAGCCCAGCGCTCAAGACCTCTGTCCGCATCCATGAGCGCCTCTTTCATTTCTGCTCAAACCCTCCACACCCCCAGCCTCTTCCTAAATTATTTTAAAGAGTACCAAGTTTTCCCTTTAAAAGATTTTGAGTTCACTTTATACTCCCAGCGTATATATATATACTCCCTGCGTTTGGTCAGTGTAAAAGTTGAATAATCTTTTGAAGTTTTGCCAATATTATGACGGTGAAAAATATAGCTCATCACTATTTTGATTTGCATTTCCTTAGAACTAATACGGTTGACCATCTTCTCAGATGTTTCTTGGCCATTTGTATTTATTTATTCTGTGAGATCTTCATATCCTATAACATTTTCAGCAGTGGTTGCTTTTTACTGGATTTACGATAGCTATTTATGTATTATGGGCACAGTATAGCTCCTTTTCTACCTTAAAATTATAAGGCAAAACGCAGGATCTTAAAAAGCCATTTACTTAAACACATTTATTTATTCCTTATTCCCCTCTAGGTCCTCCAGCGCCTGAGCTGCATGGCCGCGAGGGGGCGCATGTTCCTGGTCGCCAATCTCGGGACGAAGCAGCCATGTCAGAGCAGTGACCCCCGCTGCCCCGTGGATGGAAGATACCAGTTTAACACAGACGTCGTGTTCAGCAGCAATGGAACCCTCGTAGACCGCTACCGCAAGTACAACCTCTACTTCGAGGCGGCCTTTGACACCCCTTTCCAGGCGGATCACGTTACCTTCGATACCCCTTTTGCTGGCAAGTTCGGCGTCTTCACCTGCTTTGACGTGCTGTTCTTCCAGCCCGCCGTCTCGCTGCTCAGAGACCCCGAGGTGAAGCACATCGTGTTCCCGGCCGCCTGGATGAACCAGCTCCCGCTGCTGGCGGCTATTCAGATTCAGAGTGCTTTCGCCATGGCCTTTGGCGTCAACTTCCTGGCTGCCAACATCCACCAGCCGTCCTTGGGCATGACCGGAAGTGGCATACACTCGCCCCTGAAGTCCGTTTGGCACCACGACATGGAACATGTCACGGGCCACCTTATAATTGCCCAGGTAGCCAGAAACCCACAGCGTCTCGTTGGGACAGAGAACGCCACAGATACAGTGGACCCATCCCATAGTAAATTTTTAAAAATCTTGGCAGGCGACCCATATTGCGAGAGGGATTCTCAGGAAGTCCTCTGTGACGGAGCCACCAGATGGAACATGAACGCTCCTCCCACGTTTCACTCCGAGATGATGTATGACAATTTCACCCTGGTCCCCGTCTGGGAAAAGGAAGGCTCTCTCCGAGTCTGTGCCAACGGCCTCTGCTGTTACTTACTGTACCAGAGGCCCACTTTGTCCGAAGAGCTGTATGCCCTGGGGGTCTTTGATGGCCTTCACACCGTGCACGGCACTTACTATGTGCAAGTCTGCGCCCTGGTCAAGTGTGGGGGTCTCGGCTTTGACACCTGCGGGCAGGAGATCACAGAGGCCACGGGGATGTTTGACTTCCACCTGTGGGGGAACTTCAGCACTCCCTATATCTTCCCTCTGTTACTGACCTCAGGCATGACCCTGGAGACCCCTGACCGGCTCGGCTGGGAGAACGACCACTATTTCCTGAGAAAGAGCAGACTGTCCTCTGGTCTGGTGACAGCAGCCCTATATGGGCGGTTGTATGAGAGGGACTCGGGGGAGTGGGGGCCGGGTGCTGGCCACCGTGTGGATAGCCCTAAACTTACACAGGCCACAGCTCACAGCACTGGGACCACCTCTGCCCATCCTGGGAGCTTTGGGAAGAAATAGGGGAGGCAGGTTCCACCCAGTGTCTCTTCCTCTTACATGCAAATCATTGAGACATTTTCTGGTATTTTCTATCCACAGTTATCTTTGCCAAGCCACATCTTTCTCTAGCAAATCTCTCACTACGCAGTTTGCTTGCAGAGCTAACACAGCCTTGGCTGGGAGGGTCTGTTGGTTGGAGCATTGTCCTGTACACCAAAAGGTTGTGGGTTCAATTCCCAATCAGGGCACATGCCTAGGTTGAGGGTTTGGTCCCTGGTTGGAGCATGTGTGGGAGGCAGCCAACTGATGTTTCTCTCTCATATCGGTGTTCCTCTCTCAGATCAATAAATGTATCCTCAGGTGAGGGTTTAAAAAAAACAACTAGGATGAAATAAGTGACAGTTTTTATTGCACAGCCCCACAGAGCAGCGGCGTGTGTGTTTTCCTGGTTCTTGTTGATCAGCAACGCCCAGGACCTCGAACCTTTTCTAAGGCAATAACAAACTCGCAAAGCAAACGCCGCCATGGAAATGGCTACCGTGGGGCCCTCTGCCCACTCTGGTCGACTGGCATTCTATCCAGAGGAAATGGTAGCACCAGAGCCACCAGCCACACCAGGATTGTGGATTTGGAAGCAGCTTGTGGAGACAGAAGGGAAGTTTTTCTCACCTCTGCCTTTCTGCCAGTGAACGGAATGTGTGTGGCGGGGCCCACGTGCCCCGGGGGAAAGAGCTCGGTGCCCCAGGGAGAGGGCCGCTGGGAAAAGGTGCTGGAGGCAGGCAGCGGCCGGAAGGTGTGAGTAATAGTCTCTTCACCCAGCGAGTCTCACCCAAGGATTCCAGGGACCTTCATCGATCATGATCATGCTGGCTTTCGGCAAGAGCCTCACTGCTGCCCACCTGGGCAGGACGGAATGGTGCTGGTAGAAGTCAATCCCACCCCACCCCCCACCCCCAGCCAAGAAGGGCCTTCCGTTTGCAGAGAGGCACTGTACCTCTGGCAGAGAAGTTGCCACAACTGCTGTGGAGGGTGGCCCACTTTAATCCTTCATTTATTTAATCACTCCACAGGTGTTTTGGAGAGCCCACCAGGTACAGAGCCAGGCCCTCCCACACACTAGTTTCAGATGCAGAATCATCACATTCAGTGTGTGAAGATTTTGGTAGGCCACTCATTTCTACATTATTTATAGCCGACATTTCAAAGTCATTTTGAGTCTATGCCTAGTAACTGTTTCCAATCATTTTTAAGTAGAAAATGGATAATTTTTCAAGAGGTTGGATAATTAGCCACCTGTGGTTTGCCTCAATGTTGTGACTGTTTAGTTGTAGCCCCGCCCCTTTTTAGTCTTCAACCGAGGATATGTTCATTGATTTGAGAGAAGGAGAAACATCGATAAGAAAGAGAAACATCGACTGGTTGCTCCCATACATGCCCAGACCGGGGACTGAACCCGCAGCCTAGCTACGTGCCCTGACCTGGGATGGAACCTTTGACCTTTCTGGTGCACAGGACGATGCTCCAACCAGCTGAGCCGCCCGGCCAGGGCTAGTTATAGTCTCCTTTTTAAATTGGGTTTTCAGAAACAATGTATGCATGAACGTAATTATATGAAGTAAAAAATGAAGTTTTAGGCAGGTTATGAAAGAACGCAGGTCCTAGAGTCAGCCTGGCCAGGTGTACTGTCTTGGCCTCACTGCTGACCCTTCACCACACAGGCCTGGGACAACTTGTTGACACCTCACTGTGCCCCGGTTTTCTCATCCGTGGACTGTGCCCTGAATAATCCACGTGGGAAAGAGGCGAAGTCCCCACTGACTCACTGCTCACCCACAAAGGCCTGGGATGAGTCACATCTCCAGGGAGTAAGCAGGAACGCCTCGGATTCCTGAGGAAGCCCTGGGAAATGCCCTGGAGTGGGAGTGGGGCCTCTCCCACCCGCTGACGGGGCTGGCCTGCCCTCCCTGGTGCAGACCACAGCGGCAGGCTGAGCTGGCAGGACCACGTGGCTCCGGATGTGGCCGGCTGCCACCCATGTAGCTTCCTTGCCCAAACCCCAGGGAACAGAAATCATCTTAAAAATGCATATTGTTGCTTCATGTGAAGATGATTCAAATCGGCCTGAGAAAGAGACCAAGAGGCTAGTCCTAAATACAGACGTGGTGGAACTACTACTTGGCCCAGTCAACATTTACAGAGCACCTGCTGGATGCACATTCTGCCCTTCCAAGCGGAACACCTACAACTTTCCTTAGTGACTTCCTACTGACAATTTAGAGCTAATAAGTCATGACACAGAAACGAGGAGGAACGAAACCAAGGCGGTAAAACAAAATGATTTTTTTTAACAAAATGGTTTTTACAATAAAAAGTAGTAGCTGCCAGATGGCAGAACAAAGTAGAGGAGGGGAAAAATGGGTAAAATAAATAATTTTCTGGAAAAAAAATACACCTATGACTAATGACTGTGATATGCTTTTGTCAACTGTGATCCTGAAATTCAGGAAGCAAGTGGCAATCTTGACAATAACATCGAGGCAGGAAATCAAATGTATTTTTGGCCCCATCAGCCTTGGGGGAAGCGGCTTGGCCCACGCAGTCTCTCGTGCAGCCGCAGCTGGGCCAGTCTGCGGTTCTCCTCTCAGGGGAAGTGAGACCCAAATGAGCTGGGCTCTGCAGCACTTAAAAGGGCCCGTTCCTGGAGAAGGTGAACTATGCTCCACTTGCTCGAGGCTGGTCCAGTTCTGGCGCCCAGGCAGTGCGGAGGGGGACAGCCTGCCTGCTGCTGCTCCTGCGGGAAAGCCCCTGGGCCACCCCTCACCCACAGGTGGCCCTGCTCAGTGCCTTGTGTCCATCGCACATTGGACTGGGAGTAGGCCCCTGACCCAAGAGCAGCCAGTCGGGGCGCCGGCTGTGGGCCCAGGCTGGGGGCCAGGCCCAGAAGCAGGGCTCCGAGAAGGGCAGCGGTGAGTCAGCCACTTTGCTTTGCCCTGAAATTCGGAAATGCTCCAACACCCACACTCCAACCCTCCAACATACACGAACAAATGTTTTCTCAACAAAGTGGATTTATGTATTGCAAAACTTTTAACAAAGTTTTAGTCGTGTGAAGTGCTGAGCAAAAAGCCCAGATTGAAAACAGATGCTGCTGCGACAGGAAGGTCTGGGAGCAGGATGGGGGGGGGGGGGGGGGCCTGAGTCTTCGTTTCCTGGTCCCCTTCCTCGTGGCAGCAGCCTCAGCGTCTTCAAACGGTCCTGGGTGTGACTTATCCACACAGTGTCTGTGGTCAGGGAGCTGGGTGTGGACTAGCTGGGTGGTTCTGGCCCAGGGCCTCTCAAGAGGCTGCAGCCAAGACACCAGCCGGGGCTGTGCTGAGCTGAAGGTTTTGCTGGAGTTGGAGGGTGTTTTAGTAATTGTGTTCCCCCCAAGAAATTGTGAAGTCTTAACCCCCAGGACCTCAGAATGTGACCTTACTTGGAAATGGGGTCTTTGTAGATGTGATTCAGATGTAAGTTAAGTTGAGGTCATACTAGAGTAGGGTGGCCCCTTAATTCAGTGTGACTAGTGTCCTTATAAGAAGTCACAGACACACCCCAGCAGAGAGTCACCCGCCAGTGTGGAGTGATGCAGACCAGTGGTTCTCAAAGGAGGGCCCCCTGCCAGCAGCATGTGGGAACTGGTTAGAATACAACTTCCTGGGTTCCACCCACCGACTTGCTGAATCAGAGACTCGGAGCGGCGGGGGCCTCAGCAATCCATGGTCTAACAAATCCTCCAGGGGATCCTGATCCTGGTCAAGTGTGAGGCCCTGGCTCTAGTGCTGTGTGTTTCCCAAAGCAGGTGTGCAGGCCCTAGTCATCAGCCCCACACACCAGGTCGTGAGATGGGCAAGGGTGCCCGCCCATTTTATAGAAGAGGACACTGCGGCCTGGGAGGGAAGTGCCCCCTGCCCAAAGCTAAGCGGACCTCAGCAACAAAGCTGGAATGTGGAATCCCCACCCCAAGACCAATGCACAGTCAGAGTTTCCAGATTACCCGTCCAGAACTCTCAGCTCTCCTCCTGTCCTACTAGTTGTTAACCCATTTTACCCTTTCTGAGTGACTCTTTGTCATCCAAATATATTGCTCTACTTTTGTTTAACCAAGGCCAAACTAGTAAGAAAATATAATTTATAGTTAAATTAACCTGCCTTTTATCAGGTTCTGTATAATTTTGAAGGTTCATGGGAGGCTTCCTGTGAATGCAGAAGGCTTATTAGATGAATTAATTTATTTACAATTATTTCGAGAATAATCCCTCTATTCAGTTCCAGTGTGAGAAAGCTGGCAGAGGAATGCTCTTTTAATCTGGTGCTTTGACATCCTAAATGACGAACGTATGTAGTGGTTGCTGCTTGTTTCCATGCTTACTGGGTGTCTGCCTGAAGCTTCCACTGCACTGAACCTTCGGTGCAAGCCTGATGACTCACCTTTCAATACTTGAAGTGTTCGCATCTTCTGAAAGACTGTCATCTGACTGGGGCAGAATGAAACCCGGGTCGCCGTGCCCTTCAGCGGCAGGACTTGGTTTGCAGTGTATCTTCTGACTCCCGAGCCTATTGCCGTAGGGCCCTGACGTGTTAACCGGAGACACCGCTTCGCTGAAGCACAGACGCCGCCTTTCCCACTTTCACACTCTAAATATACCTACCGGAAGTGTAAGTGATCCGCACTCTGCGCGATCGCCGAGTGCTGCGCCGTGGCGGTTGGAATTCACACCGCTGTCTGGAAAACCGTAGGGTTCCAAGGGACACCTGAATGAGCAAAGACAGAGAAAATTATGTGCAGGTGGTTTTAAGATATTTTCTAGGGGTTCTAGTTTTTTTAAAAATTTTTGATTCAACCGTGCATGTCTTCCAACTCACACACAACCAGGCTATAATTAAGCATTAGCTTTGTGTAAAGCCCTCTGTGGGAAATCGTGGAGTAGGCAGAGTCACATAAGAAAAGATTGTAACCTTTAGAGAGAGTTTATTCCCTCGTGCGCATGTAGACAGGACTGACACCATACACACACACACACACACACCAGTGATGATGTTTGTGGCAGACTGTATTTCCAAAAATGGCTGCAACGACATTTCCAGTTCCACTTGCTGTTCCAAAATTTTGCTAGTCCCCATCAAGAGGTGGGGTCTGTGCATCTTCCTTCGACCTTGCACAGGACTTTGTGGCTGCCTCAATGACCAGAATGCAGAGAGGTGACACGGTGTGACTTCCAGAGCTAGGTCATGGTTGACAATACTGCTCCTGTTGGCTCTCTCTTGAGGCTTTCACCTTTGGAACCCACGTGGAGAAAAATCGAGGCTCCTGACCCTCAGCCCCAGTGGGGCTCCCAGCTAACGCAGGTCCCACAGCCCTGGTGAACTCACTGCCCCAGCTGAGGCCTGCAGGGCAGGGACGAGCCTCCCTCCCCTCCCTTGCACGGCCCAAATTGCAGATTTGTGAGCAAAATAACTGTTGTTTTAAGTAAGTGTTGAGGTAATTTCTTATGCAGCAAATGATAGCCAGAACTGATTTTTATCAACCACAGAAGTTTGTCATTTGAAGAAATAAACTGTTAAAAACTGAAAAAGGCCAGCGTAGCCACACTGACAAGTGAGGGAGCTCTGACGTCAGAATGGGAGGCGGGGCCTCGGTGTGCCCGCCTCGAGGGCTGCGGTGGGAGGTTGCGTTTGCAGGGGAAGAGGTGGGAGGGTGTTAAGCAGGGGAATGGGGGTTGGCATTGTGGATTAAAGTGATTCCTCTCACTGCTGCTGGCCGGCTTCCGGTATCCCCTTCCTCAGGACCAGTCGTGAGGACTCACGGAGGGACCACAATAAACAGCAATTCAAGAAAAAATAATTTATAAAATTTATCCAAAAATAAGTAAATAGCAGCTTAAGGGTGAAAAGTCATTCCTTGGGACTATTCATTTTAAACTTAACATTTTCTAATGTAGTTTTGCATTCTTTTTAAAAATTTTATGTTTTAAATACCTTTATTTACTTTTCCCATTAGCATTTATCCCCCCATACCTCTCTTACCTCCACCTGCCCAACCCCCTTACATCCATTTTTAAAAGACTATTAGACACATCACAAAAAGGGGGGAAACTCTTACAGAAAAGCCTTTTGTTTTTTATAAAAATATGTCTTCAAAGAACAGTTGCAGTCCAAATTGTTTCCTGGTCATCAAAAAAACAAAAACAAAGAGCAGAGAATACATCTTGGGATCATAATGTGCATTTCATTTAAACTGCTGAGTGTTAACACGCTGGGTGTGATGCACGGAAGGATACTTACGGGTTGAAGGAGTACAGAGACAAAGATAGAAGAGCCATTATTTTGGCATTATGAATGCATTTGAAAAGGATGAAGAATTTCACTGTGTTGTAATTAATGTGCCACAATTTGCTCCCCCACCCCCATCTCTGGGCCCCTGTCAAATTCTGTTTCAAACCTTTCCTAAGAGGGGCGATGTATGTTGAATGTGTAACGTGGACAAATGCCACCAGATTTGTTCCTGCAAAGCAGCAGCACAGCAAACAAACAAAACAAAACAAAAAGTTAAGAAGCAATTTTAAAGCACAAGCTTGAGAGTCCGTGGGCCAGGGCCTCGCCTCCTCCTCGCTCGCTGTGAGACCTTGAGCTCTCCCGCCTGCTGTTCATAGGCCTGTGGTCCCGTCTCCGTAAGATGGTTTTAGCTCAAACGCCTTCGGAGACGCTCATTCTTTCCCCTTGGTTGTTTCTAACAGTAAATAAGGAAGTAAACAGTGTCCACACAGACAGGGAAGCTCTTTTTATAGAACACTGTAAAACAGAGAATGTGTGCCATGAATCATCTCTCCCCCCAGCTGGGGGCTCCCCACCCCTTCTCAGCTTCTTTGTTTAACGTTCCGATTTTCAGAATCAGTGTTGTGATGATCTATTGCTAAGTAACGGGGGAACTACTCTGAAACTCAATGACTTGAAATAACCGTTTTAGTCTGCTCCCGGGTTTGTGGGTTAGGCATCAGGCCGGCACCGGGCAGCGTTAGCTGGCGGGCTCCGCTGGGCCTCTCCACGTGCTCCTGCAGCTCGATGGTCTCAGAAGAGTCAGACTGCAAACAGGGTACGTCAGGCTTTCCTGAGAGAATGAGACTGGAAGGGGAAGCTACCAGCCCCGGTTGGCTGGGGCCGGCACGTGGCACTTCTGTGACTACTATTGGTAAAGTTGCTACAGAGCCCACCTACAGCCCAGGGGAGGAAACACAGGCCCCACCCACCGGTGGGAGGGGTGTGAAAGAATCTGTGGGCAGCTCTTCTGGAGGCGGTGTTCACAGAGGTCCAGCATGTGCCACCCCACCACAGGCTACAGCACAGCCTCTAACGAAACTAGGTTGCCCTGAGCCCCTGGGAATAGAACTGTTTACCTTTTTACCAAGAAGGTGGGGAAGGCACGGAAATCTGCGCATGTCCCCAGGCCGACTTAAGGGAGTTGGTGCTCTGAGACCTAACGTTCTAGTGAGTGAGGTTGGCTAAAGCGAACGCCCATGTCCGCAGGGCCGTGGGGTCCAAGTGTGCTGAGCACGTCCCGGACAGGAGCAAGAAGCTACAGCGCTTCCCTGAGTGAGGAGCAGAAAATTGTCGGCAAAGTGTTGAAGGCATGCGCACAGTTGGGAATCTAAATGTAAAAAATGCTTTTTTGAGTAATAAGAAACAAAAGGCTAAAGAAAGAAGGGGAAGAGCAAACAAACAGAAGACTCACAGGCATGGACAATGGGGAGGATTGAATGTAGGAAGGGGGATGGGGTAGGAGAGAAATGGAGAAAAAGGACAACTGTAACTGAACAACGGTAAAAAAAATAAAAGACTAAACAAGCAAAAAAAATAATCTGTGATCTAATTTTAATTCTAGCTCAAAGAAGGCAGCTATATTGATGCCAGTTTTTATTTACTGAGTGCTTCCCATTGCTGGGCATAGTGACATGTGACCTTTTCAATGGTTCTGAGATAGCTTTATTGCTCCCATTTTACGCACAGAGGCTAAACAGAGGGCCGGAGGCTGTCCTCTGTGTGTGAGTGCGGTGTGGAACCCAGGCAGTGTGCATGCGGATGGCTTTCAGAGTGCCTACTGTGTGTCACTCCCCTTCCTTGAAACGCGTGGAGGCCGTCAACTCATCTGATCTTCACGGAGACCACGGAATGCTTCACCTGCATTCGACAGACTTGAGGAGACCTCAGAGACGCTGTGTAACTTGCCAAAAGTCACAGAGACAGGCCTGTCTGCCTCCGAAGTCCATCAATTTGACCACACAGCTCTGCTGCCTTCCACGAGCCTAGTGGGGTTCTGTGTGTTTGCCCCTTTCTGCAGTTCGCCGCCCAGTGGTGAATTCCACTGGGGCTGAGACTGAGCAAGCTTCTCAGCATCTATTCTTGTAAGTAGATGCTTGAATCAAGGTTATAAAGGTAAAGGGCACCTTCAATACTAGGAATAGCTTCAACACTAGGAAGCTATTAAACACCACACATATTTATTATTTTGTATTTATATACAATATGTTGACATGGAAAAAATTTATAATATAGCAAGTAAAAAAACAAGTTATAAACATAATATATAATATAACCCCATCTAGACAACATGGCTCATATTCATAGGTAGAAAAATAAAATCACTTTCAGTGTTTCTTATGATTTCTTAGTGGTGAGATGATGGATGGTTTTGTTTTGTCCTTTGTGCTCATCTTTCTCATTTTTAAGAAACATCTTATTTATTTATTTTTAGAGAGGGAAGGGAGAGAGAGAAACATCAATGTGTGGTTGTGGTTGCTGGGGTTCATGGCCTGCAACCCAGGCATGTGCCCTGACTGGGAATCGAACCTGCAATGCCTGGTTCACAGCCTGCACTCAATCCACTGAGCTACGCCAGCCAGGGCATCACTCTTTTACTATAATGTATTACTTTGTGGTAAGAAAGGTGTCCCTAGATATAGTTGATGTGAAACTGACACATGCTTTCCTTACTCAATAGTTAACTCTTACTAAATTCAGTTTTATAAGCAAAACATTGCCGCTTAAACAAAACTGAATTTTTCCATAGGCCTTCACTGAAATGGTAAGTATGTAATAGGTTTACATCTACTTTTATATTTCCTTGTTCTTTGTGACCATCGAAATTTGGAGGCAGTCTAAAGTAATGATTGTTTAACATGTGTGAGAAGGAAACACAAAAGAGGTAGTACAGATAGGGAAGGCTGTTGAATGGGCATATGGGAAGAATTGCTGAAAATGTTAGATTCAATTAATATTTGCCATTTTTAAAGATTTTTTTTAAATTTACTTTTAGAGGGGAAGGGAAGGAGAAAGCGAGGGAGAGAAACAGCAATGTGTGAGAGATACATTGATCAGTTGCCCCTCACACACTCCCAACTAGGGACCTGGCCTGCAACCCAGGCATGTGACCTGACTGGGAATTGAACCAGCAATTTTCTGATTCTCAGGCCAGTGCTCAACCCACTGAACCACACCATTTTGGAACATTGAAACATCATTTTGAAACATTTTTATTTATTGATTAAGACAGAAAGAGAGAGAGAGAGACAGAGACTGATCTGTTGTTCCAATTTATGCATTCATGCCCTGGCTGGGGATCACACCCTCAGCCTCAGTGTATCAGGATGATGCTCTAACCAATTGAGCTACGTAGCCAGGACTGAGACATTATTTTTCTAATTAAAAATGCATGTGTATAAAATGTTCTATATAAGGACTTCAGTTTTTAGAAAACTATTTCAGCTGTTGACTTTTTAAGAGCCACAATTGACAGAAACATCCACTCTCATCTAGAGGACCAGCACCCAGCACAGCATAAATGTCACTAACGAGTTTGGGTTATCTCCTGACATAGAAGAATTTAGACCAGGAAACTGATCAAAGCAAAAGCAGATTTATTGAGGCTCCCCAGAGGGTGAGAACACTGGGATGCGGTCCCAGATGTGGGGCTGATGAGTTTTTCCTACTTGAGAACATAGAAGTTGCTAGGGTTAACCAATCAGGGTGTAGGTTAGCAGTCTTCTCCTTTTTTTGGAACACTGATGTCCGGGTACATGTCAGGAAGTGTAGCGTTCTGGGATTGTGCAGCACTCGCCAGTGTGTGGGATGCAGGAAGGGGCTTTTCCAACCAGGTATTGAGTTTGTCTCTGGTCTGCAGTGTGGCTTTAGGTCTGAAAAACAAACTGCAAAGAACTCAGGTTAGTTCCTGGACCAGTGTTGCATAGCTACTGATTGGTAAGTGCCATAGTTCTGGCAGGGCTTGACTCAACGGAGCAATGTTAGGAAACATTTTATTTTACCTGTTTCATTTATATTCAAGATATTTATGAAATACTTTAATTTCACCGTAATTTCTTTAGCTCGGACCCTCTTATTCCCCAAATCGGGTTTGTGAGATGGGTAGTAGGTGAATGAAATGTCACAAACCAGGTACGACGTTGGGCCCGTTCTATTAACAAGGTGCAAGACAAGTCTGATTTCAGGGGCAGCTAGGTTACCTTTCACGGCCCTGAGCACGAGGTGGAAGTTTACCAGATAGTTTGGGATGTGAAGGCTCATGTTATTTGAAGCGAATTTCAGACATCATCCTCATTCCATTTGTAAATATTTCAGTACCTCTAAAAGGACTACTTTAAAAAGCTTAATGACATAATCAGTATCACACCCAGAAGAAATGAACAATACTTCCTTAACATGGCCAATTACTCAGTATTCGGGTTTCCAGTACCCTCAAGTGTCATAACTGCTATTTAAATACCATAAAATTCACCGCTTTGCAGTGTACAAATCCATGGTTTTGAGTATACTCACAGTCATGCAGCCACCATCCCCATCTACTTTGGGAGCACGTCATCGTCCCCAGAAGAAACCCCATAACCAAGAGCAGCCACCTTCCCTGCCCCTCCTCTCATCCTCTGGCAGCCAGCCGCTAATATACTTTCTATCTCTATGGATTTACCTCTACTAAACATTTTATTTTAAAAGAAGACTTTATTTATTTTCAGAGAGAGGGGAAGGGAGGAAGAGAGGTGGAGAAACATGCTTCTGGAAGAGAAACATCTCACAGCCCCCAACTGGGCACCTGGCCTGCAACACAGGCGTGTGCCCCGACTGGGTGGGAGTCAACCCGGTGACCTTCTGGCTCACAGGCCAGAGCTCAGTCTGCTGAGCCGCACCAGCCAGGGCTGAACATTTTGTATAAACGGAATCGTACAAGAGGTGGCCTTTTGTTCCGGCTGCCTTTCACTTAGCATAATATTTTCAAGGCTCATCTGCGTGTAGCATGTACTTCATTCCTTTTTATGGTTGAATATCATCTCCTTTATGGATATAGCAGGTTTTGGTTACCCATTCATCAGTTGATGGAGGTTGGGTTGTTTCCACTTTTTTGCTATTATGAAGAATGCTTCTGTGGATATTCAGGCAAAGTCTGTGTGCTGACAGGTGTGTGTTTGTAAATCCATGGGTATGTATGCAGGACTGCAATTGCTGGGTCGCATGGTAAATCTAGGTTTAGTTATTTAGTTATTTGAGGAGCTGCCAACTATTTTCCACGGGAGCTGTGTCCTTTTACGTCACTATTGGCAATGTGTGAGGGTTTACACTTCTCCACACCCTTGCTAATGCTGATTGGTCTATTTTATTTTTTTAATTATAGCCATCCTGGTGGCTGTGGCTTCTCATCATCCTTTGGATTTGCATTTCCTTGATGGCTAATTATATTGAACATCTTTTCAAACGCTTACTGGCCATCTGTGTATCTTCTTTAAATAAATTATTGAAATCCTATACTAATTTTAAAAACAGAATTGTTAGTCTCTTCATTATTGTAGTTCTTTGTATACTCTGGCTATTAGATAGACTCTTAATAGGCATTTGATTTGTAAACATTTTCTCCATTCTGTTGTCTTTTCACTTTCTTGATAGTATCTTTTGGTAGACAAGTTTTTAATTTTGGTAAAGTCTAATTCATTTCGGCATTCTTTCAATCATATTTTGTAGTTTTCATGTACAAGTTTTATACTTGATTTGTTAAATTTATTCCCAAGGTTTTTTGGAGGATTCTATGATAAATGATTCTGTTAATTTCATTTTTTAGATTGTCCACTACAAGTGTATAAAAATACAATTCATTTTATATATTGATCTTGCATCCAGCAACCATGCTGAACCTACCAGCACGTTTTGGTGGATCCTTTAGGACACAGGTGGCAAACACAAGGCCCGCAGACCTGATCTGGGTCTCCACCTTGTTTCAACCCAGCAGGAGTGCTGAACTCTTGCTTCACTGTTAAGGAGTAGTCACGTTTATACTTTCCTAAAATTACATTCGGCCCTTTGAAGGCAAATGCAAGGCTGATGTGGCCCCCGGTGAAAATGAGTTTGATGCCCCTGCATCAGGATTTTCAATATACAAGAGTATGTCATCTACAAATGTGTTGAACTTCTTTTCAATATACTTCTTCTTTACCATAAGTATTCAGGGTAGGCCCTTCATCCAGCACAATGTTGGGTAGATGTGGTGAGAGTGGGCAGCCTTGTTCCTGATCTTACAGGGAAAACTTTCAGTTGTTCATCATTAAGTATGTCATTAGCTGTGAGCTTTCCACAGATGCTCTTTATCAGGTTGCAAGTTTTCTTCTATTCCTAGTGCTGTTTTCACTGTGAAAGGATGTTTCATCTGATGCTTTTTCTCCATCAATAATCAAGCATTTCCTTCCTTCTACTGTGTTGACAGAGTATTACATCAATTCAGTTTGTTGAAACTTATCTTGTATTCCTGGGATAAATCCCACTTAGTCCTGGTATAAATAATTGTGTGTTGATAGATTGTTTGATAGTATTTTTCATGATTTCTGCATCTGTATTCATAAGGGGTACTCATGGTGTATAATAGTTTCCAGATGGTGATATAATAATGCTAATTCTTTGAGAACGAGGCTTTGAAAGATCTCTAGCTTTGCTTCATTCCCTCTGCTGGCTGCTAGGCCTCGCCAGGAATGTTGGCTATTTGTTGTCAAGGCTACTGCAGAGCTGGCAGAACACAAGTAGAACAAGTTAAAATGTCGCAAAGGTCACCGTTCTTACCAAGATTTAGAGGTCCGTGCTCTGCCACTTTCACTGACATCACTTGGCAAAAGCTATTTGACCATTTGCAGTGTCTTGGGTCCTATTCTTATCGGTGGTCACCTTACTGCAGGCAACTGATGGCTTTTCTTCCCAGGCCCCCAACACATTCACTGGAATGTACACGTGAGGGGCAAAGGTCTTCTCCAGAAACCCCTTTTCCTCGAATCCTCTTCATTCATATTCTCTTAGATTTTGGCATTTCTTACCATAAATATTACAATTAATTTTTCTCTCAGGCTTGCTGGGTCCTGCCACCTTAGTGGCAGACATGGGGGCCCAAACCAGGTTACATGGGTAGGACATCAAGTGACAGATTTATGGTCAATGTAAAAAAATGCAGTTTCTACGAGGTCTGAGGCAACATTCCTCAGCAGCACCTGCTGTTACTTTGGGCACCGGCAACGAACCAACTTCCCACTCTGGGAGGTGGCCGACTATTACATGAGCATAAAGACCAAGCTTCAGAGCTTAGTGCTCACCTGTCCACCCCCAGGCATTGTGCCATCTTCCATTTTGGCTGAAGGTAAAGCAAGTTACATGCTATGGACTGGGGACGGCTGAGCCAGCAGGAGTCCAAGAGACACATTCAATCAACCCAGGTCCTCTGTCTTCACGACAAATGATTATCTTGGGTTCACTTATCCAACAAAACAACAAATAACAAACAAAAGCATAAATGCTTTTTTTTGGCTTAACCTCGACAGAACTCTCAGATTTGTTTTTGTGGATTAGCACAACACCTCTCTCTATCCTTTCTTGCTTTTAATGGTTACTTCAACATTCTCCCACTTTTTCAGCAAAATTATATGGTGTCTTGTTATCGAATATTTTCTGCAATCACCTAGTGCATAAATGGGCAAGGTGTTCTTTTACCCTGAACCACGTCCCCATCCCTGCTACATTAAATCTCAGGTAGCTAATTTTTCTTGTCTCCCTAAAATATGAGGTTCCTGAAGGCAGGGATTTTATAAGCTTTATCATATTCATGGTATAGCTCCAGTATTTTTAAAAAAGTGCTTACTGCAGAGTATGTACTCAAGGAATGTTTGCCAAAGGCTTCAATGTTTGCCAAAGCCTAAATGTCACCTCTCCTATGAAGCCTGTTCGGATCTTCCTTCCCAAAGGGATCTGGTTGTTCTCTGAAATTCCCTAGCAGTTCATCTTTACTTCAGTCATACTTTCTCCTTCCAGGTATATGGAAGGAGAAATTACTTCATTATACTTTCCATAGTGTGTGAGCTCCTAAAAGGCAGGACCACAATTTCTAGGCTCGCTTTCTGCCCATTCCCACTCTCAAGCATATGGCAGGCAAGCAATAAATATATGTTCAATGGAGATATATATATATACACACATATACACATATGAAAAACCCATTTAGATAGGTTCATCTAAATTCCAAAACAGCTTTATTGAAACTTCAAGTTTTTAAAGAATTAGTTAGAACACTAATTAGACATTAAAAGATAAAGAAGTTTGCATGTAAAAAAGACACTTGATTTATTGAATTAAAAAACTTTTATTTAAAAGTTTCCAATATAAGCCAAATTAAACCCCAAATTGACAGCTACACTTAGAGATCTCCTGAACTAAATGGCACTGTTTGATCTGAATGTCTTGTTAAAGGAGGCCATTTGCTATTTAACCACCACTTCCCCCAAAGTAGTTCTAGAGCAGAAGCTGGTTTTACGAAAATACACATCAGATATTTCAGATGTCATCTTTCATGCAGAAGTTAAAAAAGCAAATAGGCTTTTCTGGTCTGTTGAGGATTAAAAACCACTACAGAGCAGGACACAAATGCTTTTTGACATAGAAGGTGTAACTATAAAGGAACTTACTGTGGTGCTGTGTTCATTCATCCAAGCAGTCTAAGGACTGACCCCAACAATACCAACGCTGTCCAATCCCTACTGGGGTTCGGGTTCCCCTCAGCAGGCACAGACCAAAGGAAGTGGCTGGTCAAGCCAGGACACAGACTATTGCAAAATGCAATCCCAGAGCAACGGCATAGGTAATTTTCTGAGTGGGCAAACAATCCGAAGAACCACCTCACAAATATTTTCAGTAATTGCATCACTTACACAAAGTGATGCAAGACCTCAGCTCTGATATGTGTGAGGATAAATTAAAAACAGCTTGTTACTTTATAGCTACACCTTGGATTTCAATAGATGCGGAAAATCTAACAGAGCGTCTAATGAGTCCTTCTGGAAATCAGCGCAGATGAGTCAAACAGCCTGTAAAAGAGAAGACACGGCAGAGAGCACGAGATTCGGCCTTTCAACGTTCTCAGTGTTCTCTTGGAGGACAGACCCGGCCCGAGGACAGAAGTCGCCAGGAGGGAGGCTTCACTCCATCTAAGGAAGACCTTTCTAACAGTTAGAGCTGCTCAACAACTGCATGGACTGCTTGGTGAGGTAGAGTCACTGGAAGTGTTCAAGGTGGAAAGATCACCCTTGTAGAAGGGACTCCTGCATTTGTTAAGAGGTTAGACTGGATGAACCTCAGGTCTCTTTCAATTCTGAGATTCTAGAAAATTCCCTCAGGGAATTCAGAAGAGAATTCCTAAAAGGAAAGAGAAAGCACACATATGTATACTTTTAGAATCCTCTTGAGTTTTTTCTTTTTTCAAAAGGTACAGTAGAAAATGTAATCTGCTGTCTTTAAAATGCATATTCGCCTTCCTACCACTAATAATTAGGAAGGATCTTTCATGACTTTTTTACATTATAAAGGAAAGATGGAGGATTACATTTATAATTTCTGTAAATATTTTAGAAAAAATGCTTAAAATCTAGTAGTCAATGCCCTAGAAACTTTATAGATTTTTAGGGAATATGCACAGATACAAATACATTATTCGTTAAATACAACTCACATCTGTATTTTATTATACTCTAAAATATACAGGAATCTTGATGTACTGAAAGAGTGCAAGTAAATACAGTATTCAAGCAGTCACTATTTCTATGTACATGCTCATTAATTCTTCAAAAAACCCACAAAATTATCAAATAGATCAAAATACTGTTCTGTGTTTTCACACTTTATATTCAGAAAAACCAGCTGATAATTTACAATGTCATAAAGTTTCCAGTTTTACAATACAAAAAGGATAAAATAAAATTGGGTTTCATTTTGTGAAAATCTATGGAACTTTACCCAGACCTGTAAGACCCCCTACGTGTGTGAAATCATTCTCACTGGGAAAGTGACAGTTACAGGAAAAGCAGAACCATGTACATTGTTATTTAAAAGCCTAAATGTCAGCCTTCTCCCTCTCTCTCTCTGTTATCTTAAAAGGTAGTCTTTTCCAGTTTGGCAGGCAATTGCTTCTTTCCCCCAACTCTGAATAGGACCTAAAGATTTTAGTATTTTAGATCTTGCCCAATATGCAAATAATCTCCAAGAGATCTGGTCACGTTAATTTGTCAGCAACGGGGTTTGAGTCTTCACAAAACACTAACAACAGGAAGCCCCCGATCCGTGGCGGGGGCACAGAAGTGCTGGGTGGTGAAGGGGCACCACCCACCGCAGTGAGGTTGACCGAGAACTTCCCCAGGACCACTTAACTGCAACGGGGCGAAAATAATCTGATTTTTTATTTTCTGCAATGTTCTTCTAGGAAATTCTTTACATTTTCAAACAAAAATAGTTCGATTTAAAACCTAAACTTTCAAAACTGAGCAACAGCCTGACCCCAACCTATCTCATGTCTGCATCTTAAGTATTTCCACCCTGATTATACTCAGTCAGCTGGCTTTCAATTCTAACATTATAAAACTTGGATTTTAAAATTTTTATGTAAAAGAAAAAATGTAAAAATACATCTGCTTTCTCTCATGTTTATACAGGATTTGAAGGCTTTCAGATGTGTTCTTTAAAAAAAATCAACATTTAAAACCAAATCTCAGCTTCATTTTCAGAAATATTAAAGTTTGGTTTAGATAATAAGGTCTCATTTCACCTACTCCAGTTCCCACAAAACGGCATCCCATTGAAACACCTTCAGATTATTTGGTCCTTTGGCAGCTTGCTGTGCACACAATGCCTACTGTACCACACACTGTATTGCCCTTACGTTTAGTTGTAGTTCTATTGATAACATTTAAGTCTAGTGTCCTCATCTCTTCTTTTATAATAGTGTTGCTCGTGTAAGCAGATCATGGTGCACAGTGTCCCGAATTACTCCTGGCACTGCAAAACCAAATTAAACAATTCCACAAAGCAATCTAACAGCAAAGTGTTTTCCTCTGGTCAAGTCTATTTTAAGACTTTAGAAGTTCCTTTTGCAAAACTTGCCTTTAAAATTCTTCTTCCTAATGTCACCACATTTCTTATATCCGCTCACTCTGCGATCTTTCCTCTTAGGTTGAATTTGTACGTGAATAAAAAAGCGCCTTTTCCCTGAAAAAGCACAGTCTGAAGCATCAGTGTCAGAACTCTTCCCTCAAGACCTCCAGCTCGGCTCTCAGTAGGTCTCTGAATCGGAGTCATTGAGGTCATCCACATCGGTGTACAAGTACTCCTGTTCCCCGCCAATGTTGTTGAAACTGCAATAGGAGCTAGGTTCATTCCGCATGATGGGCAAGGCTTCAAAGCTGACCGTTTTTGAGGTGTTAGTGTAACGATTAATGGCATTGAATGTCAGGGATGATAAAGGGCTACTTGATGAGACAGGCATCATGGTGGCCAAAATGAGAGCTAGGCAGTCAGCCACATCCTTATTGGGAGCACAGGCCAAAGCTGGGGTATAACCTGGAATTAAAAGATAAAGTTAAAAAATTAAACATCCTGAGACTCATTTCACTCAGGTAAGGAAATAAGCCTAAAGACTTTCATCTTTACATATATTTTCAATTACTTGCCTTATAATAAATTGGTTAATTAAAATGATTCAGAAAATCCTAATAAGTAGAAAAAGAGAAAAGTCAAAATCTACTTTTGTAAGAGTTAAGTACTGATATGCTGGGAAATCTAAATGAGGCAGATTCATGAATGAGGCTCCGAGCAGGTGCTCAAAAGAGATGTGCTGAATGAACTGACACTGTCGTTTTCAAGTTTTCTTTGAGGGTCACAGTCCACTGCAGAAAAAACAGGTCAACTAAACAGGTGAATTTTTAAAACTCCTAAGTCAAAACAAATGTTTCCTTTGTAATTATTCCTTTCTTTGGTAGAAGAAAGTTAGCCCTAAGGCACCACAAAGTTATCAATGTAACTGAGTAAGGAGACATTTGGTACTAAGGTTGGTACGAGACCCAGTTCTGAGGATGGAGCGGGGGTGAAGCTGGTGAGCACACTGTGTGACCCCATATGGAACTTCCGCAGCAAATGTCTTCAAGTTTGAGTCTATGGCTTCATTTGTTGTCACACACCTAGACACGGTTTTCCCTATTATTTAGTATACAAAATCTTAAAAGTGATCAATAAAAACTTTCATTATCAGTTGTTGATTCAGAGCCTCACAATGTGGTCAAATATCCTATATAGGTGACTAGCATTTTAATTTTAGGCTCATTTTAATCTACACAGTTGCTGTATTTCCAGAAATGTAGTTTGCTGGTAATGAGTTTCTGTCTTTTTTTTTTTAAGATTTTATTTATTTATTTTTAGAGAGGGAAGGGGGGGGGGGAGAGAGAGAGAGAGAGAGAGAGAGACAGAGACATCAATGTGCGGTTGCTGGGGGCCACAGCCTGCAACCCATGCATGTGCCCTGACTAGGAATTGAACCCGTGATGCCTGGTTCCCAGCCCACGCTCAATCCACTGAGCCACGCCAGCCAGGGCGATAATGAGTTTCTTTTAAAGAGAAGCGAGTCTGAACTTATCTTAGTGGATGATATTAACCACGTCTACAGATCTCCTGACTACATATACTAATGAGTCCCAAATATCTATGTCCAACCTAGCTCTTACTTTTGAGCTCCAGATATCTAATTAGTGACTTGGGGGTTTCCACTGAAATTTTTCTCAAGTCCGTAAACGAACCTAGCTCTTCCTCCTACATTGCCTTCCTAGACAATGGCATCTGCGTCCACACAGCTCTCCAAGCTGGGCTGCGTGAGACTTCTTTTCTCACCAATCCCAGTGAGCCCCATCGTAAGACCTTTAGAAACATTGACCTGTTTTCATCTCTAACCTCTACCTTAATTCTGGCTACAGGCTTCCTTCCCCTAGAACTGGTAACCTGTTTTTTTAGTCTCATCTTGCTCTCCTCAGTGTTACTGCTATCTTTCTAATGCCACCTGATTAAAGAAACTTGGTATAACTTGGTATTTACAATGGTCTGTGCCTTATCTCTAAGTATGCTACTCTCTCTCCTTAGAAAATTCTCTCCCCACTTTTCCCTTGTCCTTTGGATTTTGGCTTAGGTGTCACTATCTTGGGATGCCTTCCCTAATCCTACAAAGAAGGGTCTGAGCGCTCCCTCCGTGCTCAGACAGCGTCCCACACGGACGCCACCTGCGAGACTCAGAGTGCACTGTGATGCTGCTGACACTTGTCTCCGTCCCAGGAAGCAGCCTGCCTCATTTGACATTGCGTTTCTAGAGCTTGGCACTGTGCTGGGCACACACACACATCCCACAAGTATCCCGAGTCCCCGCTGTGTCCCCTGGGGTGGGTCCTCTGAGTGCTCAGAACACATCAGTGAACACCTCTGACAAAGATTCCCAGCTCTCGTGGAGTTTATAGTCACTCTGACGGGGGAGATGCACTATTGACACAGAAAAAGTAAACTGTACACAAACAGGTTACAGTAGTGATTTTCAGCCTTTTTCCTTTTTCTTCCATGGCACACATACACGAATTACTAAATTCTATGGCACACCAAAAAAGACAGTGTTATATTTTTTGATCTGACAAAAAAAAAGGTATAATTTTGATTCATTCACACCAGATGGCTATTGCTGTGTTGACTGTTGCTATTTTTTAATATGACAATCTAAGGGAAAAGTGGTCAATGGCCCTGACTAAGTAGTCAGGGTCTGCACTATGTTTTAAAAATTCTTGCAGCACACTGGGTGAAAAATCACTGTGTTAGAAGATAAGCTCTATGGAAAAAGAAAAAGGAAAGAGTAGAGCAGGTTAACAAGGACCAAGAATGGGGTGGTAGGCGCATGCAGCAGGCTGTAGTATAAATAGGGTAGTTAGGATAAGCTTCATTGAGAAGATGACATTTGAGCTAAGACTGGAAACAGGTGAGGGATTTAGTCACAGACTCTTAGGGACAGAGTGTTCCGGGCAGAGGGAGCAGCCAGAACAAAGATCACGATGCATGTCCACCCATGGTGTGAAGGGGCCGGTGTGGCAGAGCAGAGAGCAGAGTAGGAGGTGAGATCAAAGAGGTACAGGGTGGCAAACCAACTGTGCAGGACTTTGTAGACCATTATAAGGATTAAAAAGGAACTGAGATTCAAAGGACGGATATCTTTTCACAGCTTTTAAAAAAGGATCCAGGCCAGGGTAGTAGGAATGGAGGAGAAAAGAGTGAGCGTATTTTGGACAAATTTTGGAGGTGGATCAATGGTGTACGTTGATGGATGATTATTATACACTGGGTGTAAGACACAGAAGTTAATGGTGACTGTGGGTTTGAGCCCTGAGCAACTACAAGGGTGGGAATTGTCATCACCTGGGATTGGGATGGCTGTGGGGACAACAGGCGTGGCAGGGGGTGGTTAGAAAGGATTAGCAGTTCAGTTCTGGTCATATGAGGTTTGAGTTATTTAGCAGAGAGCCACATGGTACTGTCAGTTATACTGCTGATCTGTGAATATGGAGATCATGAGAACGGCTGGAGATACAAAGTTAGGACTTCTCAGTGCAGGTAGTATTTAGAACCAAGGGCCTAGATGAGAGACCCTAAGGAGTGAATGTAGATAGGAAAGCAGAAGGAAATAGATTGAGAATAATTAGCAACACAGGAGGAAAACCAAGGAAGTCTTGAGGCCTGAAAGCCAAGTGAAGAAAGTTTACCAAAGAGAAAGAATATACCTGAAACTAATATCATGTTACATGTGAGTTATATCTTAATAAAAGAAAATGGATAAAAAAAGTTTTCAGTTCCAGGAAATCCTGGTTAATTAATGTGACCGTCCAAATAGCAAGTTGCACACCCTCACCTGGTTATCAACTCAAGGAACCAGGTACCTGTGAATGCAGACTGGGTTCACCTCAGTCACAGATACTTACTATGACTCTCCCTCTTTTCCTGCCCCACAGTGATCTGCACCAATTTATCCAAGCAGCAGTGAGTAACATATAAGAAAATATGAAGATTATTTGGGGGAAATATTAGACTGCTATGGAAGATTGCAACCTTCACATCCCCAATTACTCCCTCATTCATGTATATACTTAAATTTCATGTTAAAACCCTCATTCCTATTTTCAAAAAAAAAAAAAAAAAAGAAATCATTTGTGCTAAGTTCTGACACATCCAGTAAAACGAGAACTAAGAACCGACCCCCAGCACTGCAGAGGTCAGCGGTGAGCACGGAGATAACAGTTCTGCTGCGTGCTGCGGCGAAGTCTGACTGCAGGGGACTTAGGGGGTTATGACATGAGAGAAGAACTGGGAAGGGAAGGAGAGTCAACTCTTAAGTAATTTTGCTGCAAAGAGGAACAGACAAATATGGCAGTAGCTGGTAGGAGTAGTGGGATTAATGAGACTTTTTTAGGGTCAGAAAAATAATGTTTGTATACTGATGAGAATAACCTAGGAAGATTCCCACAAAAAGTGTTTATTATAGGACACAAAAGGGAAGAACTGCTACAGTGATCATCTCAGGTAGGCAGAAGGGGACACAATCTAGCGCACGAGTGGGAATATCAGCTTTAGGTAAGAACCTGGCAGTTATAACAAACCAAAGTCAATGAGCACTAATTCTGGTTTAACAGATAATGTGAAATTCAGTTAATCTCTTAAATGAACCTCTCTTGTTTCTCTTGCCCTTGTTTCCCTTGCCATTCAATGTTAATTTCAGCTCTCCTCTTTGACCAATAAACAATACCCAAGTTTACTTTGCTTCAAATATGGACCATCAAAAGATAAAAGCTCCTAGTGAGACACAGTTAAGTAAAGAAGATACAGAACCTACTTACCGTTTTCATCAACTGCAAGCACACTTGCTCCTTTTCCCAGAAGTTCTTGAACCACCATTGTGAGCCCATTCCGGGCAGCAACATGCAGAGGTCTGGGGGGGGGAAATAGTACATGTACATATGTGTGTGCCCGTGCGTGCGTGCCTAGTCCCAACAGCAATAATGATGGGCACAAGGGACAGCAGAACCCACATGCAGGGCACTGTCACTTGTCACTGTGCGTAAGCTTAGCATCAGGCCACATCACCAAGATGTTGTCTTTATTAAACCTTTTTGTTAGTTTCCTTCTAAGACTAAGATTTAAAACGATTTTACCAACTAAACAGCATTCTAAATTATTGTTTGAAGAAATGAGGTTGGCAAAGAGGTAGAAGGGAACATACAATAAAAACTGCAAATTGCAACAGCACAATTCCAACAGGCCTTGAAAACAGTTTATAGATTCCATGACTAATTTTTCGATCCTCAAGGGATCTGGTCAATACATGAACGGGAAGAGCGTCACAGCAAGTGGAAACTGGGAGAGGACAACGGGAGATGTCAATTTAAGATCTAATGGTCACCTACAGCCTGGCTGCTCACATTAAGAGCTTGATTCTTTCTGAAATCTCTTTAGCTTACAGACACACAAAAAACTTTTTACCTCATTTACTGCTAGTGTCAAAAGAATGCATTATTCTTGTGCTTCCATAAAACACACTGAACAATATTACTTTCCTCCATAAAACTGAATGAGAAAACCACATTATTTTCAGTATTAAAGTTTCAAGTTCAAAAGCTTTTTCAGTAATATGCCTTTTGTTATGATTATAGAAATGAGTTTTGTCGATTATGAACAATGTGATTGAGACTGATTCCAATGGTCCCATGATAGGGAAACACCCTCTGATCATTTTAATAACCACAGGTCACCAGGTTTATACTGGACAGAGTACTTACGTTTGCAAGGCTGCATTGGTTGCATTGATGAGGTTTCTATCTGTTATCTTTTCCAGTATTAACAAGGCACTAGTTTCATGACCCTAAAGTTATGGAAAATAACTCTTAAAAAATCTGGGCACCATTAAAGATAAATTTATACACTCAATATACTCCAACCCTAGTGCACATAATATGTCTATCACCACACACACACACACCCACACCCACACACACACCATGAATATTCTTGGCCTTACATACTTGTCTAAGTATGGAATGGGATTGGGGAGAGAGGACAAGAATATTTAAAATCAGAGAAATGAAGAAAGAATAATTACGCAAAAGACCATAATCATGTTTAGGCTGATGCTCTAAAACTTACTTGGCTTATTGGAGACTTTTATACACCATGGTGCCTAAGCTGTCAGTACTTTTTTAAAAGAAATCTGTTGTGAGGGATCATTAGAGAGGTTTGTTCCTATCTCTGTCCAGCTTAGTGAGGTGGAAAAACTTTAAGTGCCACTGCTGACATTAACAATGAAAACATATCCTTACAATGCGTACATACCTTGCTGCAAGCCAAATGGAGGGCGGTGTTTTTACTGTTGTCTTGTAAAGTCAGATCTGCACTAGCACTGCTAACCAGCATCTCTGGGTGGAAAAATTGCATCAGTTTTTATGGTTATTTACTACTAATTCAGTGTAGAGAAAATAAAGATACAAAGCAAAAATATACCTCTACCAAACACTTAAGTGCAAGAAAAATACTGTAATATAAAACATACATATATATGTTCAGTCTTATTGCTGTGTAAGTCAAAGAAAGACACAAACAACAGAAACTAACATTTCTATTGTGAATGCTAAATTTCAAAAACTGTTTTAAGTGCTCTGGAATAATAATACTTTTTTAATTCTCACAACAACACTACCAAGTGGGTACTGTTATTTTTCTCACTTTATAAAACGCCAAGGCATAAGGCTACTCAGCTGGCAGATGTAGGACTCGAATTCAGTCATCTGAGCCCAGCGCCAGCGTTCTGAGCTGCTACCTTACACTGCCTCGCTGAAGCAGACTACTCCATCAGTAAGGGCAAACGAAAACATTGTGGCCCTAAATAAAAATGTGGGTGTTAAGCACGTAAAAGGTGTTAAATTTCAGGAGTGGTGGGAACAGCAGTGGAAAAGTTGGTGAACTAGAGTCAGCGGGCTTGAGATCTAAGTTCTACATAAGCAATATACAGACTTGGAATAATAAAAGCCTTAACCAGTTTCTTTACCAACTGTGTTCGTTTGTCCATTTTCCGCAGCCATCATGAGAGGTGTTTTCCCAGAAGAGTCCACAGAGTTGACTTGAGCATTATGGCTGAGCAGCAACTGTAAACACTCTACGTGATCTGTGAAGGCGGCTGCATGGAGAGGTGTTCTGCAATGCAGAGAAAGGAAAAGACTTGACTGAAGCTCTATGTTGTATATACTCTAAACAAAATTATTCCTTAACTTATGACAAGTAATTTTCAGGGGTTTACAGATCAGGCTATAAAAGCACTGCCCAGATATACACAGAATGGAATTTACTAAAATTTGTTTTTCTGATAATTTAAAATACCCTTAATTAAACTAATATAATTAAGGATAACTTATAAAACTACTAAACAATGTTATATCATTAAAGGAACTTTTGAAATAAATAAACCCGGACCCAAATACTGCCATCTATTAAAACTGTTGGACTTTCTTCCAGCTTTTATTTCTTTACAGAAAAATGTTAACAATACCTTATCAACAATACTTTATTAACAAGAGTTGTTTGGTAACAAACATACCTCTTTAAAAAAAGGGAAATCTTTCTATTTTACAAGTTTTAAAGAGGAAAAACTGGCTAAAAATAACAGAAATGTCTTATTTTATAATGAGAACATAATTAAGATTTCATAGTGCTTTATACTCACAAATATAAAAATCAACTTTTAATTAATAATGGGTAATCTATAAATTCTTCCACATTGTCTAGTAGCTAAAATTTTTTCCCTATGGAGAGTAAAATAATTTTCTACCCAGCCGAACCCCTACCTTCCTTTCGAGTCTGTGGAGTTCACAATGCTGGCACCTAATGTATCAATTAACATCTCAGCGGCACCTTCGTTGTCATTTATCCTGTGTGAGGTAGTAAGGTGATCGATCACTCTCACAGCAATGGTGCATTTCTTAAAGAGTCAGATCAAATTTGATTCACTCTGCCTTTACTTACACAGCACAATGCAATGGACTGAAAGCATTTCCTTCCATTTTCTGAAAAACTTCCTGCTCTAAAAGAAGTTCTACACATGTCTCGTGACCTAAATAAGTCAACAAGAATCAGGTATTAAAATCTCCCCAAAATGCTGAATTGTCCGCACATAGCTACATATCCTTATACAAGTAAGACACTTTACTGAATTAAAAATAACCAATCCACTGAACCTGTTAAACATCACACTTTTAGGGGCTTTGGAATCCAAAGTACAACCTCAAAACCTTGAGTACAATAACCTCTTGTGATAATTTTACTGGAGTTTATTAGTGACACAGTAAGTATTTATTTTGTGGGAGGAAAAAATTAGTCTCATTATTCTTTTACATGGTAGCCAGTTAGTTATTTGATCATTATTTTTAAAAGTCAAATTTGTATAGTATAACTTTCACAATATATATTTATACAGCATGATTAACTTCAAAATTTAAATATTTTCTGATTATAGTAATGATCTAATGGTAAAATACCAAATACTACAGAAGTGTTCAGAAGTAAATGTCCCTGTCCCCACCCCCATTTTTCCAGTTCCTCCCTAGACTGTAACTACTAGTACCTTAACAGTTCTGGAAAATTTCTAGGCATATATATAACCGCATGCACACAAACACATATTTCATTTTTTATTTTTACACAAATGGGATGTTCAGTTCTGCAACTTGTTTTTACTTAGTATTTTTATTAGCTGTAAATATCCTTTTATAGTAGCATATATAAAAACCCTATTCTTAAATGTTTAGAAGAACTTCACAGTATCTAAGTGTATCATAAAATGATTTAATCTCTAATTATGGTTTTTGAGGTGCTGGCTCCTTTACTACAGTGATAATGTCACAGTTCTCTGTGTGACGTTATCAAAACATTCCAGTACCTTTTAAAAAAAAAACCACCCAAGTTTTATTGTGCAACAGTTTCCTAGAAATGATGTTGAGTTAAAGGACAGATATATGGCTTCCTGACAGATATTAGGCCCAGATGTTAATAGCAACTTTGAAAACAGGGAAAAACCCAAACCTTAGATTTTCTTAACCTCATTTTCAAAGCCAGGGTTTTAATAAAAATATTCTAACTGCTGTACTAATTACTGCAAATGAAATGTTGCTTCTTTTATTTCATTAGTCATCTGGTATGTGATTTAGGAATAAATTAGATTCTTACATAGCCTCTTTATTTCCATGGCTTAATATCTGGCTAACACAGTAAGTCTAGATTTCTTTTCTTTTTAAATTACTCTAACATTTTCGAACAATAGCTCAATTTATCTTTATCCTAAAATCGTTTTTACCAGGAAAAGAAAGTTTTAGGAAACCTTTAATTGCACTCCATCTTGTCAGTTCTTTTCTCTAATCCAGCGATTCTCAACGGGAACAATTCTGCGCCTCCACGCCCGGAGGTATTTTTTGTCATCACAATCAGGGATGGGGTAGGGGATGCCACTGGCTTCCAGGTGGGCAGAAGCCAGGGATACTGCTAAATATCTTGCAATGCACATGATAATCTCTCACGACAAAGAATTCCTGACCCAAAATGTCAACAGGAATGATGCTGAGAAACCCTGATTTAATTCTCTCTCTCCAAATGTTAACTCATTACTAAAAATTAACCATGTCCAGTGTTGATTTAAGAGTTTCTTATTCTCCTAGTATACCAACTTCCAAGGTGTAGTCTGGGGAAGACTGGGGTGATATTGCAAACTTTTTAAAATCAGACACTAAAGAAATTTTCCACTCTTCTCACTAAATTTCTTTTTTGTTTTGGTAGATAATTATTTTAAAATACATGAGTATTGGGTCATATCAAGCTGAAAAACTCATCGCTTATGTCCTAATTTATGAAAAAGTGATAGAATTGGTCTCTTCATGTTTCAGAGGGATATTGAGGATGCTTAAGAGTTTCATAAAAACTAGTAAGTTTTTAAAAGAAACAAGGTAATATAAGTACTCTTAAGTTCTGTGATTGAAATTACATAAAACGAAAATCTGAACTTTAAAGTTTAGTATGTATAACTAGTTCTTTCCTAAACCTTGGCCATCATTCCATTTCAACTTTGAGGGAAATACTGTTTTCTGTTCTGTCGGAGTGCTCCCAATTTTCTTTTCAGCTGTACAGTAATTACCAGTCAAAGCAAAACCATCTTACATATTTTATTCTCAGAATGCCAAACTATAAAATAGGCTTTTGGCTATAAATATGGTATTAATTTTAGACTGTCTGTACAGTCTCTTACTGCATATAGCCAACACACATCTAATTTCTTCCAGCTCAATTCCGAACCATCGTAATTTTGCTACAGTCTGGAAATTAGACACATCTGTTCTGATATTTAAATGGCAAACATTCATGCAAAAGCTTCTCTCTTGTACATGATGTGCTTATTAGGGAGTCTAAATTCAGTAGTGCTAGAGTACAAACTCACTTTAGGAAACAGTGTTCTGCATCAAGGCCTGATAAGAAATGTTAGATAGCAATTCCCTGAAGGACAGTTGCAGCAGTCTACTTACAACTAAATGCTCTCTCTCTGAGGAAAATGCCTTATTGTGTGGTTCTTCCAATGGTTAATTCTGACACATTAAAAAAATACTCAAGCAATAAAAGTTTGCTTCAAAATAGTTTTATCTCACTGAGTCCTTAAATAAAGAAAATTCACATCTGCGGATTTTCTTCTACTACATTACATGTTTTTGGTTTTCTTTAGTTATAAAATGTCTTCAAGACACATTATAAAAACAAATCAAATTTCAATGGTAAAATACAGTGTCTTCTTTGACTTAGGACTTCTCTTTAGCCACTCCACTGCACTCACTTAATACCAACCTAGTGAGTTGAAAAGGGGAAAAAAAAGAGAAGCTGAAATCCAAAGGTTTTAAAGTTTTCAAGACCATTCTAGGCAAGGATCTGAGGTAGCGGTAAATGAAATGGACTGAACTGAACTTCTGAATTGCCGATCCATTCAACTGTTCAACGGTGTTCTTCATGGTGCCTCCAACACTCAGACTGGAGGGTGGCCAATGGACACCGCAGCATAAGCCTCAGAAGAGAGCAAAATTTTCTCACAGCAAAAGAGAACTCTCACACAAGAACTATTAATATGAATATTAAAATATTATACCTAGAAAATACTTAGGGAAACAATTAAACTAGAACTGTGCAAGATCCATAATTCTCCTTTTCATCACAAATTTAATTACTTGTCAAAATGGCTCCCAGTGAAAGAACAATAAAATACCCATTACAGAAAGACGGAAACCGCAACATCTGGTAAGGCAGTCATCTGAATTTTAGAACAGATACTATACTTATTTTTTTAAAGCAAGTGGATATTTATTTAAAGACAAAATTTGTATTTTCTCTGCCTGTTGAGGGAAAACTGCTAGAGCCGTGACCTGGTTTTGTAGATGTGCGCTCACGAGGAACCCTCGCCGAAATGCTGGCTGACACTCAGCGCACCCCCCACCCGGCCACCTCTCTGCGACAGCCCTGAGCCCGAACTTCATGGGACTGGTGTTTACACTGTACACAATGTGCTTGAGAAATCTATGGTCCCTACAAAGGAAAAAAGACTTCTCAACATGCTTCATTACTTAAATTATTTTAATTAGTTGTAAAAGCCAAACTCCATTTTAAACATCTATAACTTAAAAAAAAAGCTTTTTACTTTTCTGAGCACCTTTAATGAGCCTACCTGTAAAAAGACTAACTATGACTATTAGCCTCTAACTATGCAGCAAAGTTAACCAGGAAAATTTCTAAGTTTCTATTTCTATGATCTCCTAGGATTTTATTTCCTTAAAATTTTGAGCACACGTGTTACTGTTGATATAGAATCTTATCTTGTAATGTGCACAGAAAACATACAGAGATTTCAGTTTAGAATGCGATGCATTTTCATTGTTTCTCCTACCTTCATCAGTTTTTTTTTCCTAAAATAAGTCCATTTAGAAAGTTAAAGAAGCCCTGGCTGGTGTGGCTCACTGGACTGAGTGCTGGCCTACAACCTGAAAGGTCACTGGTTGGATTCCCAGTCAGGGCACACGCCTGGGATGTGGGCCAGGTCCCCAGTAGGGAGTGTGCAAAAGGCAACCGATCGATGTATTTCTCACACATTGGTATTTGTCTCCCTCTCTTTCTCCCTCCCTTCCCCTCTCTCTAAAAATAAATAAAATCTTAAAAAAAGAAACTACCACTAAGGAAAGTAAAACAACATAATCAAAATATAAGCATACTATATGAAAGAATTGGAAATATCATAAAAGTATCTTAAAATGCAAAATACTTGAACCAAAGGTCTAAGAAAAATTTCAAACTGAGTGACAGCTTATGTCAAAACATCTCTGACAACTAGTGTCTTGGTTTAGCATGACAAGCAACAAGGAGTAAGCTACGACTACACAGTACATTATTCCTAGGCTTCCTATGAACCTTAAACTTCAAGTCTGCCTTATAAATATGTCACTCTTATGAATTTCAGAATATGTTATAGATAGTTGTCCCTGCTTGGTACAAAATAGGCATTTAATGTAAGTTTGTATCTGTATACTTAACCATTGTAGCAAGCCCAGTGAAGTGCTGTATATCCATGATTGTCTGCTATGGCTGGATTTGCATCCACAGATGCTGCTGACTGCAAAAGGGCTCCAAGAACACCAATGTGTCCACAGGCAGCAGACAAGTGTATAGGTGTCCGGCCCCTGCTATCCCGAAATAAGCACTTAGCACCATGTTGAAGTAATGCATCTACACATTCTTCATGGCCTGTAACTGCCTGAAAGAAAAATTGTTTGTATGTAGTTGAATATATTATGTTGGGTAATACATGCCAATTACAGCTAATTAAAATATTTTAAATTCAATATTTTTAAAATCCATATTGCCTCTATCTTTTTACCAATCGAGGAATTTATCATTTTTTAATAATTCAGTGTTTTTATTGGATGTGGTTTAAAGATTAAGTTAAAACAGTAACTTGAAAAAAAAACAAAACAAAACAGTAATTTTATCAAAATACTAGTAGTATGAAAAAAGGAAGAAACTTATAATTCAATAAAAAAGACATTTCTAAAGTGAAAAAGTCAAGAAAAAATCTTTAAGAAAATAGTTGTGATAATGTAAAAATGTAAAATTGACATTAAATCTATTCAAGGTTTTAGCATTCAAAGTCCCCGCCACCCCAATACCCTGACTGGTGTAGCCTGGTTGATTAGGCATCGCCTGCTAGGCAAAGGGTCACCAGTCTGATTCCGGTTGGGGCACAAGCCTGGGTCGCAGGTGTGGATTTGGTCCCCAGAAAGGGCGCAAACAAGAGGTGGCTGATTGATGTCTCTCATATAGATTTTTCTCTCCCTCACTTTCTCCCTCCCTTCCCCTCTCTCTAAAAATAGGTAAATAAAATCTTTTTAAAAATTAATAAAAAATAAAGTAAAATCTCCCCCAACATTATTGTTCTCTCGATTAAATTATGCTTTGTAGTTGTTTAAAATTAGCATTCTAAAACTACGGTACTGAAAGAAACAGTAAAGACTGCTACAAATTTAATTTAAAAACAAACAAACACAGCCTAGTTCAGTTTTAGGCAAAATGAGGCCACAGAAACATTTTGAAAGGAAATGGGATTATTTCTGCTTACCCCTCGGTGCAATGCTGTCCTCCCCCATTTATCTTTGGCATCTACGTTGGCTCCTTTGTTCAGCAGTGAGTAAACACAGTCTGTGTGCCCGTTGAGAACAGACAGCATCAGAGGGGTCCTGAGCAACAACAGGAAGAGCTTCAGTGTTAACCACTTAAGACTCCACTCTATGAAAACCAAAGTGTATTCACCTGTTTCCTAAATATTCCTTCTGTAATGCAATTTTAAAGTATGCTTCATTAAAAAACTGTATTTGATGTTACTCAGTTACATACTGTGACAGGCTTACTAAAACAGGGGCAAAAAGTATTAACAAACATATTAAAAATAATTTAAATGTTATTAAAACTTACTGTCCATTTCCATCTTGAATATCTACAGCATTCTGTGGTTCTGCATTTCCTATTAGTAGTCGTAAGCATTCTGAGTGACCATTTGTTGCTGTAAAGTAATATTTAAAAATTTCATTTATTATATGTAATAATAAACTAGAAAATGTCCATCTTAGAGCATACTTTCTAGATATAATTTTGGGATGGTTTCACTGAATTTAATAAACAAGAAAGAAAAAATGTCTATAGGATATAAGAAAGTCTCCATTGCTTGCACTGATTAAACTGAATAGATATAAATTCCTTATAGTAAATCACGGCCATACCCACGCCCCATTATGTGCCCTGCTAGGAGTATGATCATTTTATTTAGCTTTCTTATGGTGGCAATGTGGTCAGGGAAGGTGGACTGCCTCCAGCCAAGGGATGAAATCATGATGAGACCAACTTAATCACAGTAACTCCTCTTTTGCCAGTGACTGGTTTCAAGGTGAGTACTGGTCCAGTTTTGACCATGGAGATGTGAAGAAGTCTAGAGGGCTTCTGGGAAATATTTTTATTCTGGATAATGAACAGTCCTCCTTCATCCCTGATTTTAGATGTGATCCTGCAGAGAAGCAGCAGCCACTCTGTGACAGGAGTGCAAAGGCAAGGGGACAACAGAGAATCCTCAAGGGTTCTGACACCACTGCAGACACTAACCCTGGAACTGACTCTATCTCTGGACACTTTAGGTGAGACTAAACTCTGTCACTTAACCCACCTTTTAGTTGGTCATTATAAAAGAACTATAGTTCACTTCCAGAAAAAAAAAGTCTCAGCATCCTTTTCATGACTTACTAGTAAGATGCTCCCTCACAAGCAGATCTCCAAATCTGAAAGGCATCTACAGGACTAAGGCTTGCATTTACTGAAAAAACAGGCATTTACTAGTAACCTGTAGTTCTTTCTTTTGGTGGCTAGGACATACAGAGTATAAGACACTGGTTACTTCTGAGGGGTTGGCTAATGTCTTTGTTCAGTGTTTAAATATTAAAGAGTGAAAATATGCCACTGAAAGCGTTAAATTAACTCTGCAAGTAAGGTGTACTTTTTCAAGTTGCAGATGATATATAATCTCCTTATTTTTTGGAATAATAGAAAATGATAGCATTTTAACCCTTTATTCTTATAGTACAGCAGTTTATATTCATATATTAATTAAGAGTTTTAACCCATTATTAAAATTTCTGTTTTTAAACCCTGTGTGCATATCTGAAAATTTCTGAAAGGTTGCTCTGGAATAACAGGTAGCTTTACCGATAGTCTTCTAAAAATTCAAGTTTCCCAAAAAACTAGAAGCAAAGTCCAACATTCAAATGTGTCCTTAAGGATCACCTTAAAAATCAACTAAGTGAAATGAATCTAATTAAACTGGGGATGAGAAAAATGCTTGGGACTTCCAGCTAAGATGGAGTAATAGGTAGATACACTCTGCCTCCTCACACAACCAGGAGGAGGACAACAACAAATTTTAAAACAAAAAATAACCAGGACTGCCAGAAAATGGAACTGTATGGAAGTCCGACAACCGAGGAGTTAATGAAGAAACATTCATCCAGATCAGCAGGATGGGCAGAGACAGGTAGCCAGTGGAACTGGGTCAGGCGAGGCAGTGGTTGATGGACTGGGTGAGTCTACAGCTGGCGGACTAGGTGGTCCCACATTCGCATGTGGATAAACTGGTAGGAACAACTGGGGAGTGAGACAGACTGTGCAATCCAGGGTTCCAGTGCAGGGAAATAAAGCCTCAAAACCTCTGACTGTAAAAACCTGTAGGGGGTGAGGTGGCAGGAGAAACTCCCAGCCTCATAGGACAGTCCACTGGGAAGACCCACAGGGTCCTAGAAAAAACACAAACCCACCCACCCAGGAATCAGCATCAGAGGGCCCAATTCGCTTATGGGAAGCAGGGGAAGTGACTGAAAGCCAGCTGACAGCCAAGCAAGCAGTACTGTTCCCTCTTGGACTCCTCCCCCACATACTGTGCCATAACGCAGAGACGTGAGTTGCTCTGGGCTGGTGAATGTCTGAGTCTCTACCGCTTACTATGTATTAGGTGTGAAGACAAAAATATATGGCCCAAATGAAAGAACAGATCAAAGCTCTAAAAACAGGACTAAGCAATGAAGAAATAGCCAACCTATCAGATGCAGAGTTCAAAACACTGGTAATCAGGATGCTCACAGAAATGGTTGAGTATGGTCATGAAATAGAAGTAGAAGTAAAGCTATGAAAAATGAAATAAAGGAAAACCTACAGAGAACCAACAGTGACTGGAAGGAAACAGGGACTCAAATCAATGATTTGGAGCAGAAGGAAGAAATAAACATTCAACCAGAACAGAATGAAGAAACACGAATTCAAAAAAATGAGGAGGCTTAGGAACCTATAGGACAACTTTAAATGTTCCAAAATTTGAACCATAGGGGTGCCAGAAGAAGAGGAAGAGCAACAAATTGAAAACTTATCTGAACAAATAATGAAGGAGACCTTCCCCAATCTGGTGAAAAAAATAAGACTTCCAAGAAATCCCGGAAGCTCAACGAGTTCCAGTGAAGTTGGACCCAAGGAAGCACACACCAAGACACATCATAATTACATTACTCAAGATTAAAGGTAAGGAGAGAATCCTAGAAGCAGCAAGAGAAAAGGACACAGTTACCTACAAAGGAGTTCCCATAAGACTGTCAGCTGATTTCTCAACAGAAACCTTGAAGGCAAGAAGGGGCTGGAAAGAAGTATTCAAAGTCATGAAAGATAAGGACCTACATCCAAGATTACTTTAACCAGCAAAGCTATCATTTACAATGAAAGGGCAGATAAAGTGCTTCCCAGATAAGGTGAAGTTAAAGGAGTTCATCATTACCAAGCCCTTATTATATGAAATGTTAAAGGGACTTATCTAAGAAAAAGATGATCAAATATATGAACAGTAAAATGACAACAAACTCACAACTATGAACTGAACCTAAAAAAACAAAAAACAAGAAAACAAAAGCAAACTAAGCAAACAACTAGAACAGGAACAGAATCACAGAAATGGAGATCACATGGAAGGTTATCAGCAGGGAGGTGGAGGGGGGAGAGTAGGGGAAAGGTACAGGGAATAAGAAGCATAAATGATAGGTACGAAATAGACAGGGGGAGGTTAAGAATAGTATGGGAAATGGAGAAGCCGAAGAACTTATATGTATGACCCATGGACACAAAGTAGGTGGGGGAATGATGGTGGGAGGGCAGGTGCAAGGTGGAGGGGAATAACGGAGAGAAAAGAAATGGGACAACTGTAATAACATAATCAATAAAATATATTTTTTAAAAAGAACAGAAGAATGCTTGGAAATAGGTTTAAGTGTACCAGTCTTGGTTATTTAAAATGAATACCACCTTGTAGTAATTTCTGTAGAGAATCCGCATCTGGTAATGATACTCAGATGGTACCGAGTCATCACAATGATAATGGTTACATGCTTTTGTGTTTTCAAACATCTGCAACATCACAAAATTACACCAGAGTAGGTCTTGCATAAGGTAGGTGTTTTATAACTAAATAAATGTTTAATTCAGCATCCTGGTATAGTAAGTCAAAATGTTTATCAACCATTAAAGCAAAAGCACAAACAAACCTAAAATAACTTCCATTAAAAAGTAAAAACTATTGTATTGTTTTGCTAATAAAGTACTTCAGAGTTAGCCTTACATAAATCCAATTTCTAAGGTAGACAATGATTTTACCGTTTGTAATATAGTAAAAATAGGAAGTCTAGTGGGGAGGAAGGAACAGAAAGACAAAGCAAAAAGTCAACTGAAAAAGAAAAGAGTATTAGACAGGAAGCGGTAAATAAAATCATGCATGGTGTTTTGCATACCTGCAGCATGTATAGGCGTTCTCTTCAAAATGTAATCTTTTACTAAGATTGAGGCTCCCTGATTGATGAGTACGTCCACACATTCAACATGGCCCTTAAATGCTGCAAGATCTAAGGGTGTTCTTCCACTATTATTTCTCACATCAAGATCTAACAAAGACTGTACCAATACTTCCAATGCTTGATGGTGACCATGATAGGCCTAGGATAAATAAAAATATAAGTTAATAAAAAAACTACACATATTTAGACTGACTTCCCAGATATTCTGGAAAACATAAAGAAGTAAGCAAATTTGTCTTCACATTATATTTGAAATAACCCAAAATTTCTGTACTGAGAATTCAAAATGTTAACTATACATTTTTAAACAATCAAGTAATAGACTACAGTGTTAGGGAATATTCTGCAAATAACAATTCAAATGATATGATCTTTTCATGAGTCTACGATGTCTGGTTCATGGCAGACGTTCAATGGATGTGTGACAGGGATTCAATTAAAACTTTCATCCTAAATCTATGATTCCAAAGTCTGTTTTCAATCACAGTTCAATGCTCCTCTTAACTCCCTGATAAAACCTCACCATGCTCAAAGTAGAAACAGTCAGCAAGTGAAGTTAAGCTAGTACTTGAGTCTTCTGATTTCTCAAATTAAAATGACTACCTCTACTGCATAATATGACAAATCTCCAAGTAAACATTTCTTTTAGCAAAATACTTAGACCCTGCTTAAATAATTACAACATGCCAGGCATTGTCCTAGCTGTACAACAGAGTAAGAATATTTAAAGATCTGTCAGATCGAAGTCCTGCTTTTTACACAGTTTGATAAAAGGACTTTACAGATAATTCATTTAAAAAACCAACATGCAACTGAACATTTATTCTCATTGGACTAGCCGCCGAGCAGGACGTAAAGCAGTAACAAGGCAGTTCTGGCATGAAAGGAATGTTCTCCCTAGTTCACTCATACTGCCACTTTGTAGCTAAAGGATTTTCATAAGTTATTTTTTGATACTATTCGCACCTAAAGATTAGCAGGTAGGTGAATGTGACTTTTTCACTGGGAATTAAAAACAAAACAAAACAACAACATAAAATTCTACCATACTTGAGCTAAATCTCACTTGCTCCTAATCTGGGAAAAAAAAATACTAGATATGAAAAAAGATGCTAAAAGATACTAGTTGGAAGATGGCTCTGCACTGCATCCCAGGGCTGTAAAGCCATTTCTAGTGGAAATGTCAGAAAGTACCAGCAAGAAGTAAAGTTGCTCTAGGCCTTACTGAGCTCTCTGATGTTTCTGGCTATCTCAAAGATTTATGTGACTGGAGATCACTGAGCTCTGCGGTCTTAGGATCACATTTAATCTTGTTGCTCACAAGAAGAACTGCCTAGTCATCTGCTCAGACGTCACTTCTTGCCACCAACAGTAAAATGGTTATTTTCTCCATGCTGGCTTTGTCCTCTGCATGACTTATTTACTACACAACTCTGGAGAGTAGACAGTATTTCCAAAGACTCAAACAGCAAGAAAGCAGAAAACTTCAGCATGCCTTCTTATTCAGGACATGGAAGTGGTGAGAAAAACAAAGCAGAAGAGTCAATGTGCATGTGTCAGCGCTAGAAAATATGCAAGGAGAATATTAAGATAAAGATAGTAATAGTCTATGTGAGAAGAAAAAATTAAATGGATCATTGAACTTGGGAGTAATCCACACTAACTTCAGTAACACCCCGTAACAGTGGTCCCCCACCTTTGTTGCGGCACCAGGGACCGGTTTTGTGGAAGACATTTTTCCATGGTCGGGGGCAGGAGCTGGGATTCAGGCAGTAATTGAGCAAAGCTTTGCTCCGTCACCGAAACTCAGCTCCTGCTGTGTGGCCTGGTTCCGAACAGGCCACAGATTGGTACTGGTCTGCAGCCAGTGGGGGGACTGGGGACCCCTGCTCTAAAAGCATTTTACTATACTTAAAAATCAGAGGTTTCACAAATAGCTAGTGACAGCACCCAAGACTCCTGATTCTCAAAGTTCCCACCCTTCCCTCAACTGTAACATGCTTTGTTTCACAACCAAATTCTTCCTTTAGGACAGAAAGAAGTAGAGTGGGGTCTGCCTGATATTTCCCAAGGTAATTCTTCCCGTATTTGAATTAAAGAACTGTCACGCACTCCCCCAGCTTCCTCCTCTTAGTGACTGACATTGAGAGGAAAAATTCAGAGGCATCCTCAGCTAAAAGGAACCCCGCACAACACATGGCCAAATCTTACAGCAGACGCCATCGAAGGGCCAGTGAACACACACCTAGTTAGCATCCCAAGATCACAAACCAAACACAAAGTTGTAGAAATACCACAGACATCATAGTTCTTATACCACTTGCTTAGCAAGTTAGAAGCCATTCCACTCTCCACAATGAGAGTGCATTTTAAAATTCTCATTACAAGTATATTCTTTCCCTTGGCTTAGTTAGGCTTTGGGGGAAGCCAAAAGAATATTTAAAACAAAATAAAACAAAAAAGTGCATTCAAGAATTATCTGATTAAGGAAGTTCTTAAAGTTTTAATTCCATGATCATCATTACATGGACCAAAAGTTCTGGGTGCTAGTTTGAGTCAACTCAGACACATATTTTCAGTAAACCAGCCATCGAGTTGGCTGTGAAAGTAGTACTTACAGCCAAGTGCAAAGGGCTTATTGTTGCTCTGTTGTCTGAATCACTCAGCATGTCTGTTCCAGAGGTTTCCATTAACTGAGAAATAAAAGCATTGTAAATGTCAAAAATGATACTTTCAGATATACTATAGCAGTTATTCCCACTCCCTTCTCCCCAGGTTAAAATCCACTTTGGAGTTGACCCTGATACTTGAATATGAATTAAAAAATCTCAGACCCTTATATCATAAAAACTCGACTAAGCAAGTTTATTGAACAGATCATCCTGAAAGTGTGGTGAGGATCACAACCTAAGAGTTTTGAGGGAGGGTTATATACTAAGAGCTTGAGGGAAATGCTGTTTAATTACCACCAAGTAACACCTGCCCCCTTACACGATTTCTGTCACTATCTTTGTTCCTAGGAATGTGTAAAAGAGGTTACAGCTTTAGTGAGAGCAGACAAATAAATAATTATAATAGTCTACACAGCAGTAGGTAAAAAGGATTAATACTTACAACATCTAAAGGAGTTTCACTTGCAATCTGTAATGAAATTTAAAAAAAATATTTAGCTTAGAAAGTATTCATGTATGTATGAGAGATAAATGTTCACTACAGCTCTCTATTTACACAGGACTTTGTTAAATTCAATTCTGAACTTCCCTTGTCTCCAAAATTAAGTTTTTTAAATAAGCAATAGTATAAGCTATTAGCCCACAAATTTAGATATATTAGTCTAGAATTTTAGTCTAAAGATACCATAGTAACCTAAGAAAATGTTTGTTATTTCTGTAGCATGATTTTAAATGCTATATTAAATGTCAATTTCCTTTTTCCATTTTTTATACCCACTCTCCTTGAATTTTATTTCCACTTGAAGGGAAGCAATGTTTAATACAATTTATAAGGTAAGTATAAATAAAGACACCTTTAACTTGAAACATCTGTTACACACCTAAGAAATCATTTAACTTGTCCAACCAAGTGGTTTGTATGGTGTGTATATTCAAGAATGAGAGCACAGTTGAAATAAAAGGTTTCTTTAAAGAAGTAGAGTCTTCCTTATTAGGAGGGATTGCTAAAAAAACAAACAAACAAACAAAAAACCAGGCCTTTCACAATTCCTATATATTGGGGGAAGCTTGCCCTCATAGGGATGTTTATTTATTTAAGACATGGTTGTATTTCTTCAGAAACACCTGGAAAAGATTTATTTAAAGGGGTGGAAGGTGTAAATGCTACACAGATATGGGTAATATAAGGGAGGGACATAAGTTGTCCTGTCCAGAAACCTTATTTTATCCTTTCTTTTGTAAAGGGAAAAGAGAATGACAGATATCTTACTGAGGCAAGTATGAATTCAATAGGTATATGGATTCTACAAATGTTAAAAAAGCAATGAAACTTGTTTATTGATCCATTTACTCTCATTTTCATTAAATTATTAGAATATAAACTCACATTCGGCCTTCTACCAGAATTCAGAAACCTTACCAGTTGAAGACATAGACGGTGACCGTAAGCAGCTGAATAATGCACTGCATTGTATCCTTGCTTATCCCGAATCCCTGGGTTTGCATCATTTCTTAGTAAGTATTCCAGGCACCTATTGGTAGAAACGACATATCCAAAATTATAAATCCTGAATTTTCACCAGTGACAAAAACTGACGTTTTTCTTATATCTGAGTAATGTAAAATCATAAATATACCTATATTATAATAAATGGTCATTGAAAAAATATTGACTGCATCATAAAAATACAAACAAAATGTTCACAAGGGAATCTTCCAAGGTCTGTCGGCAAGGGTAGGGCACCGAAGGGCTGTTTTTCACAGTCACCATCTATGGGACTACCTACTCCAAACAATGTCTGCTTTGATTAAACTGAAGTTGGCAAACATTTTGCTCACCTATCTGGAACACACAGAGAGTATATTATCTCATTAGGAGACTCACAGGAGGACGCAAACAAAATTTCACAAAACCAGTCAGAATTCAATAATCTTCAGACAATTATAATTGAACAACAATTAAAAAAAAAGTGAGCCGTAATGAAGGGAGGTGTAATCTTTTTGCTGGTTAGGGGAAAAAAAAATGATTTTGAATCCCCTCCCGCTCCCGTTTCTCTCTCTAAAATCAGTAAAATCGTATCGTCGGGTGAGGACTTAAACAGAATGTAAAGTAACAAGACTAGTGTTTATTTGGTGTTCATAAACGAGCTCTGAGGGCGCTCCAGGAAGCACTTCTGGCAGAGTGTAACCCTGTGCACAGTCTTCCCGGTGCCCAGCTCAACAGTCAAGCTCACTGGGGTGAGGGAAAGACCTGCAGGGCTAGAGGGCAGTCTCACTGCTCTACAGGCACAAACATGTCACTCCGGGCTTATCTATCAGAGAAAAGAACTATTTTAAGATAACTTGCTGATACACAAGTGCTAAAAAAAAAAGATTTATTTAAGGAAAGCAAAACAAGTAGGTAAGTTCGTGTTCACTTTCTAAAGTAGGGGGCATGTCTCAAAGCATTATTTACAGTAACTAGTTCAAGTTACAGCATTAAATGGTTTGAAATAATTTAACTGTTATACATACAGTAGTTTCTATCAAATCACATTATTTCTTTAAATTTTTACATTCAAACTACTCAGAGGACTGGTCTGTAATGAAACAAAGACTGAGGGTTGACTGACAGTGATAAAATCCCTTGTATTGATAGGGCTTTCAGACTCTGCTAAGTAATTTTGTAACTATTTTGTGAGATAAGCATTATTTGTATCAAATGAAAAACTGCTGACAGAAAAATTAAAAACTTGTTCCAAATCTGTTGGCTAGAATATGATGAAGCAAGGACTAGACCCTCAGCAATTCTCTTCATCTAGAGTTCTCTCCATGCTACCGAATGTTTCGGCACAAGGATTAATGAGTTAGAGTGATAGATACTTTAACCTGGGTGCTTGCAAAATTACTTGATCTTGAAAATCTGCACCTTACTTTTAATTCAATAATAAGGCAGAGAGAGAGTCTAATTTATTTTTCCTGACTGTTAGTTAACGCATGCTTATTTTATAAAATTCAGAATACGGAATGAAGACTTTCTATAATCTCTCTCCTCCTAAAATAAATTATGTATGAAAATATGGAGGAATATTTATGACCAAATAGCTAAGTGATAAACTATATTTATTGTTAAAATTCACCTTCATTTAATGTTAGACAAGTGAGTATTCTCATTCCAATTAAGCACATAATTTAGGTTACAGCACATTTCAAACACTGAAATTTCTCTTACTCTTCCCTTATCACCCATGAACTTCTACCACTGAGATCTGGTACAACTTCAGTCTGATTCAAACCCGTGTGTCCCATGCGTAAGGACTACTCGGCCAAAGGCAGGGATGTAGCACTGTCACCAGAGGACCTCCTTCATTCAGCCTGCCCCCATTACGAAACACAATAGTGTCTGCTCCCATCAAAAAATAAACAAAACCAAAAAAAGTCAAAGTTAACCCTTATCGGAAGATTATAATGGGACAGGTACTATTTGAAGCAATTCAGATATTCTATACCTCATTCGGCCATGAGTTAGATCAGATTATTATCCCCACTTCACAGAAAAAATGAACCGAGAGAGGTTAAGCATCTTGCCCAAGGTCCCACAAGTGGCAGAGGCAGGCTCAAACCCAATGCTGTCTTACACACATACAGGAAATCAGTTTAACAAGGCTGCTGAATATAAAGTCCTATACGAGAGTCAAACGTCTCTCTCCGTATTACAACACATGTTAATTTTAAGATAATTTATTTTGGCAATAAATATATCAAATATTTAGAAACAAATGAAAGGACTGTAAAACTTCTAATCAGAAAACTATGTGATTTCATTTATATAAGGTTCAAAATGGACAATAAACAATGCTATAAGTCAAAATATCTCACTTTTGTGAAAAATGCCAACTATTACCATAAAAGTAATCTCAGTGAAATATCAGAAACATTTATATACCATTATGTAACTACAGGAGAAGCTACAGAAAGACATATATAGCGGTCTTCAACTTTGATTAGACTGTGAGAGACATGTTCCAAAATATAAACAACTTTTCCTCAGGATGCTGACAGGGGATTAGCAAACGATCCTGAAGAAAACCAACCAACAGACACACATTATTAAATAATAGCGACTTGAAGCCACGGAGAACATGTTTCTTCCTTTAGAAAATACTTCACTCTTTGGCAAAGTATCAATTATGTCAGATTATCTTATTATCCAACCTATTCCTGGGAATTAAATCCTTGGAATTTAGAAAAATAAATCAACACTTTAATGCTAACATTTACGCTTCCAAAACAATCACTTATTGAAAGGATGGTTCTGGTATCCTAAAATAATTACTGGGGTTTATAGCTTCCCGAAGGTTCCCTGGGAACAAATCACTGAGTCAATGAATGATGGCATTAGACGGGCCCTCTGGGATACCAGGACTTCAAAGGTAAGACAAGAGGCTCCAAGAAAACAGTGCTAGATTCCTTTATATATACAATCTCATTTCATTTTCCTCACAGTTCTAAGAAGTAGGTTTCACTCTAATTTTCCAGCAAGTTTTGCTTAGCAGTTACTTGCACCGGCTCAAAGATGTGTAACATGGAGATCCCAAGACTTAAATTGGGTCTTTTGGATTCCAAAGCTCATGTTCTTTCTAGCATATCAGGCTGCCTGGGGTTGATACTGAGAATTAAGGGTTTAAATAATAAATATCACTAGCCTAAATCTATCTGTATGTAACTATTTTGGTACATATGAAATTATATAGTGATATATTCCTACAAACAGAAAATACATTTTCCTAGTGCCTTCAAAATTAAAATTTTATAACCCAACATAACAAAGTGTTACAGAAACAGCTTTAAAATTAATTACAGAATTTATAATAAATTAACATTTGTGAGTAATACCATCAAGTTCTGCTTTTTAAAAATGAGAAACAGTTCTATGTTAAAGGCAATTTCCTTGAAGTATATTTTATGAAGTCTTTCTCCAGAAGACTTTATAAGGTAGGTTTTTCCTAAGGATATTTTCACTCTTCACTGACACAGACACCTGGAGAATGCCACAGACACTGAAGATCTCTTTTCTGTCTCCAATGAGTTTATTTTTTCAAGGTGGCAATAAACAGTAGTAGGCAAAAGTAGGTTTACAGTTATAAGTATACAAAACAGAGTTCATTATTAAAGTACTATAAAATGGGCCTAATCAACTTTAAGTGAATATTAATTATGAAAAAATTTGTGTCTCTCATTCTTTTGTTCTTATTCATTCTATTTATTTAATTTACTGATTTTAGAGAGAGAGGGAGAAAGAAAAACATTGATCTGTTGTTCCACTTATTTATGTATTCATGGGTTGATTCTTGTACGTGCCCTGACTGGGAATTGAACCTGCAACTTTGGCACATTGGGACAATGCTCTTACCAAATGAGCTGCCAGACCAAGGCTTCATTCAGTCATTCTTGGCCATTTTTTACTTACTGCATTATCCCACTTACTTATTTAAGCAATATTTAATACTAGCTATGTGCCAGGCTTTGCCACTTCAACGACTCCCTTTTATGGGTACTTTACAAGGATCCCTTGCACATATGAACCCTCTACATCTGCAGGGTAGTGCTATTCCAATCTCTGCCCCATCCTCTGAGAGCATGGTCCATGTACCTCTTCTCTTTCCCTTTCCCTTTCCCTATTATATACTCAAGACTGTTGCCTTTGAGAAGTCGGATGGAAAAAAACATGGAGGTGTGATTAAGATGTGCTTTTGGCAAGGAGAAGAGACCTTTATCTTTCTTCTACCAGATTAGTCAACAAGAAGGTATTGAATAGAAATAGCTAAAAATAACTATGGTTAATGAATAATTATGAAACTAATTTATTTCTCACACTAGAGACTTAAGGGAAGATAATCAACAACAAAAATACAAAAAGGAAATAAAAATCTGCAATAAAAATGTCCATCCATATGGAAGACGCTGGTTCATAGGAACAACAATCCTTCATTCTCACCACATGATACTTACTTGCCATCTGTGTCTGACGTTGCGGCATAATGCAGGGGTGTACATCCTCTTTCATCAAGGTCATTCACACTGGCTCCTGATCCCACAAGAGCAAACAGGCACTGGTAATTGCAGTTGGCAGCAGCATAGTGCAGTGGAGATCTTTTGTAAATATAAGAAAAATAAAAGGGATACAGAGGAGTAAACACGAGCACAGTGGACTCTTTCTTACTCCACTCAGTTACAAATACTGTATTTATAAGTGAGCCTGAGATTGACTTCTGCCAGAAACAAGTTTTTTGGAGGGCTGAACAGAAAGCTGAAGGAGAAAAGTTAGGTGGCAGAAGACCTCTAAGAACTGGAAATTAGAAACACAGTCTCTAGATAGTAACAATTCCAATCTTTTGAGTGAAATACAGACACCCTCCCTATTCTGTTCAGAAACTTGGGAACTTTTATTTTAACAAAGCTTCCTCTATACTAACAAATAGTAATTAGGCATTGTTTACTAAGAGCTCTATTTGATCTTAAATTGTTTATTCCCATTGTTGTTACATAATTCAGTAAAACATTATATAAATTGATGAAAACAATGTTTCACAGTACAGAGGTAGCAGCTTCTGTTCATGTTTCAGTAGAGGAATAAAAGGTAAGAGGAAATATAGGAACATTAAAAAGAATGCTCAGTTATATCCACTATCTGATAGAACTGTAAAGTAACATAGATTTTTGAAGTAAAAACTGCATAATTTTGAAAACTGTTCCAGAAGAGTTAGAGCACTGTTTTAATTTCTAAAGACTGAATATTCATAGCCTATTTCTTTTCCAGTTACTGAAATGAAACAGAGTGTTACTAAATTTAGAAGTCCCTGTCTTTGGATTACAAAGCTATGATTCTGTCCCTGGGGGCGGGGGGAGGAGGAGGAGGAGGGGAAAAGGAGGAAAGGAGGGAGGGAAGGAAAAAGAAAAGAAAAGGAGGGGAAAGAAGAGGAGGGGGAAGAGAGAAAACAGAAAAGTGAAGGTCAAATTTAGCCCACTATTTATGGCATTTTCCCGAAACACTTACCAAGTGAAATGATAGCAAATCATTATTTACTTTATTGGTTAATAATATGGTATAGTAACAGTATTTTAAAAAATGCAATTAACTGAACTACTTTCAAGCTTTCATACTCAGAATGTGCTTCAGAAGTTCTATTTGTAGTATAGAATGCTTCAAGTCCCATGAATTAACTAATATAAGGTGGATTAAAGCAAATTCACTAGAAAAATATTGCATTCCAAGGCCAAATAAAGTGATTTTTGATTTTGCAGGTCATTAGTTCCTTCCATCTGCATGCTTATGAGCGAAGTCTGTTAGTAGTTTCTTTTCTTATATGCTTTTTTGATTCCCTACCATACATAATTCTGTTTACCTCTGCACTGGCCTAATCACATTTCCTTTTTACACCCACCCTTTTTGTCATATACACTTTGATACAATTCTCAAACTCTTGACACATGCACTTTTGCTCATATTGCTACCTCTGTTTTTCAAACCCATTCAAACTGCCTTCAATCCTTACTAATATGGTTCTAACACAGTCTGGGTCAATTTCTATTCTAAGTAACTTAGTAGATAATGGTGGCTTTAAGTACTGCTACCACAAATGCTAGTAACAACGAGGCCTGGGTTTGAACACTGAAAATAAGGACTGGCTGAGTGACTACAAAGGGACTCTGTCATTTCACAGGTGCTTTTCTGCAAATCACACTCAGGGAGTGTATGTGGATATGCTGATATGTGTATATGGGTATGTGGGGAATTACAGGAGAGGAAAAAGGAAAATTACACGTATAATTTGTCATTTCCTCCCTCTTTGCAGCACTCTGTGTCCAATCATGGGCAATACTTTCTCTGACAAAGGAATGACTTGAGGGAAAGGAGAACTATACCGTTCAGTTCTGGGTCTCCTGAGTTTGTTTCTTGAAGGCACCGTATTTCCCTGGTTTTATATTTCCATGGCTATAATTACGGGAGGAGGAGGAATGGTATCGATCAGTACAGAAGTGCGTAGAAGGTAAAGCTGTGGCTGATGGCCTCGAGCTGTGGCAGGTGCTCAGATGGAAGACCGTGGGTAGGAATGAATATTTAAAAGTTATTGACTTAACTGGGCTTCTCGGTGAATCATGATCACAAAGCAAAAGCTGCTGGATCGTTCAGTTAATTCTCAGAAGCCAGTTAGAAGGTCAAGTAAGTCATTAAGTAATATTAATTCGGCTCTACAGAAGAAATGTATCCCACCTTACCTCCCAAATTTGTCCTTTTTGTTGAAGTCCGCACCAGTATTCAGCAGAAGGTTTAGGCATTCCAAATTCCTACCCAGGGAAAAATAGAAGACTTCATTGTCAGTAATTTTATAATGTAATTGGTAGGTTTAAATATGTATAAAAGAATGTTTCCAAATGACGGTAAGTAAAATGACATAATTTTCAGTTCACGAAGAATAAAAACATGAAAATTCACTTTATCTAAAATTTAAACAATTATATACATACATGTTGTACACTGATAGGAAATAACAAATGAATCATTTTGTCACTATTTAAAAGGAAGTTCACATTTGTAAAGGAGTGCCTAAAGAGTTTTTAGGAACCTTTAAATGATAATTAAATGGTTTAAATTTAAGTGTTTTTTAATACTAAATTGAATTAAAATGGGTTAAAAAACCCCTGAAAATAAGGGTAATGTCCCAAATTAGCTTTCCTCTATCTTCTCCTATATATGCTTACTTGCTTCAATGTATCCTTCATTAAAATTTTGAGCAAACACTGCATGCATGAATATTTCTACAACCTAATTTTCATAAACTTGAATATCACCTTACTATATCACTATGAAAACTGTAACTGTCAAACAACCAGAAATTCATGTTATCTGTTGTCCCTCTCTCTGTAGGCAGCTAATGTGGATGCCAGGTTCTCTGGAGTCACTGGAAGACCAAGCAGACCGAGTCTCACGTTCACAATGCATCTCTACAACTGAGACTGGGCTAGTGGTAGCCTTGGTTCAGCACACTTGTCCTCTGAAATCACTACTGATTTTTAAGGAATTATTACTGGGAATAAAATTCTTGCAAATACCATTTTGATAAGTCATCATATGAGTTAAATGGCTTATCACAGAGTTAGGATCTAAATTATCAGAAGCATTAGATTAGCAGCATGCTTCAGAGACTTTAGTTTTAGTTGAAATTTTCTTGTTCATTCAAACCAACTGCCTAGTTTCCCCTAGTAGTAATATTTAAAACTTAGTCCAAATCTTTCAATGTCAAATTTTCCATATCATATATATTAGCCCTGAGTAGAAGAGGCAAGACAGAAACAGGCTATCAACACTTCCTGCCCCCCCCCCCCAAATTATGATTAAAAAACCCCAAACACCTTCTCAAAGAATATTAGTATTACTTAGAATGTTCCCGATGTTTTAATGCTCTCACTGGAGGAACCAGACTTTTCATTAAATCATTTTCTCTTGTAAAAAGAAATACTCCCTTTTGTAGGTTTGTGCTATCTCTCCCCCTCAAAATTTATGACTTAGGTGGATAAAGATTAAAAAAGCAATTTCTACTATTCTGGGCTTTCTTCTTCCAAACCACCCTTGTCATGTTTTCTATTTTGAGGTAGCCCAGAACCAATAAAGAGAAACAAAGATAAGAGAAAAACTGCCATGATCAATTACCTGTTTCTTAAAATAGTAAATATTTTAACATACCCTCCAGCTGCAGCTGCATGTAGACAGGTCCTACCGAAATCATCTGGGGTATCTATATCAAATCCTACAAGAAGAATACATTTTATATGTAATATCATTATTATAGATGTTATTTTATATTACAGTATTATGTCAAGAAATGTCAAGAGTCATACACACCCCACTCTCAAACTGTGAATTACAAATAGTTTAAAAATTATTGAAAATAGACTAATAATGTACAATATTACAGAAAATTACCACTAAAAATCTTGAGGGTTTTAGATAAGCGCTAGTGACCTTGTTTAAAAACTACGGACACTTGAAACTAACATATTATTGTATACCAACTGCAAGTGGAAAAAGTTTTTAAAATAAAAATGAATAAAAACCATAGGACACAATGAAATATTATTGATCAATAAAGAAAAACACTGTTAATGTTACAACATGGAGAACTGTTGAGAACATTTTGCTACGTGAAAGAAATCCATCAGAAAAGACCACATCCTGAGTGATTCCAGGCCTATGAACTGTCCAGAATAGGCACATTTAGAGAGACAGAAAGTAGATTAGTAGTTGCTTAGGGCTAGAGGAGGGAGGAAATGGGGACCAGCTGCTAATGGGGTTTTCTTTTAGGAGGAAATAAATACATTCTAAAACTGATTGTAGTGATGGTTACATACCTTAGAGAACAGACTAAAAAAGCACGAATAAACTTTAAATTGGATGAATTGGGTGATATGTGAATTATATATTAATGAAATTTTTTACAAGTCATATTTATTACAAAAACTGAGACGAGAGTTCAGAGTTCTCTTTCATAGATAAATGGGTGTGTGTGAATACTTATGCCCCCCCCCCCCACTTTTAAAACTCAAAATGGAATTAACTCACCTAAGGATTATCATTTAAGAAAAACTCAGAAGTGTCTGTCTCACATTATGTCAATTTTCACTGAAACTTTCTCATAATTCTTTCAGCAGTTATGAGTATTAATATGTATAAAATCTGTCCAACTTTCTTAAAACTCTGAGAAAGAGTATCATTTAAAATCAATTAATTCTTATATATTTAGTAGTCCTATGCGTTGAATAAGGACCATAGTTTTATAGTAATATTTATAGACCGCTACTGATTCAGTTTTATTTCAAACTGACTATAATTATGTTATTTTGAAATAGTAATTAGATAACATAAATAATTTCACAAACCTAGAAGATACTGAAAGATGGCTATCAGCTCTTTAAAAGGGAAGCATGCAAATGAAGATATTTTGCTTCTACCACCCAAAAAGATTACCATTCAGTGAACAGAAGCTGCTCTAGAAATATTCCACATCCCATTCCTCAACTAACAGACAGAAGGAAATCACTGGAAAAATAAAACCCTTCCCTGAGAGAAAATTGAATCTTAAAATTAAATGACTCAACATTTTCTAAGAGGAGTTAACAAAGGATTCACACTTGGAGATATCTATATGTAATTTTGGAAGAACAGAATAAAGAAACTGTATTAAAGTAGGGGGTAGGGGACGGGAAGACAACAGAGTCAGTCTGCAAAGGTCCCACTTACCAGAAGAGAGAAGCTTCCTGCAGCAATCTGAAAACCCACTTAAGGCTGCCAAGTGGAGGGGGAACATTCCATGTATGCCACGCCTGAAGTAAAAAGGATAGTATCCTTAATTAATACAAGAAAAACACAATCATTTAAATAAATCACAAAGAAACTAAAAGGGAAAAGATAGACGAGTCAAAATCTTAACTTTTGGAGAGCAATTTGGCAAAAGGTTAAAGGTAGGCATAATTTATAATCCACTGTCTCTAGATAGTAGTTTGCACTGCTGTCATCATAAATTTGTTGTGTATGGGAGTGGGGGTGGGGACGATCATGGGCTTGTAGAGTGTTCACCAGTGCCCCTGGGCTCTACCTACAGTATATGCCAGTAACATCCTCCTCCCTAAATTATGACAATCAAAAATGTTTCTGGAAATTTGCCTAGAGTACAAAACCCATTCTCCCTTCCTCACCATTGATGATCATTATAAGGCAGTTCACTACAATAATTTTTGTAATAGTAAAAAGCTGGGAGCAACTTATGTTTGTAAACAAAGTGAGCAAACTGTGATATCTTTATACAGAAATTAAATCTTATAAAATGAATTAACTAGTCACTTGTAGAGATGTAAAAAAAGGGTCCAAATTTATATCTCCATGGCTAAGTCAACAACTTCATGTACAAAAAAATGTACAGAAACATTATCACTTATAGAAAGTTTAAAAGAAGGTTTAAAATATCTTAATACATAAGTGTAATAGAATTATAAAAACATACACAGAAATTCAAGTTAAGTAGGTGCTTCCTTCTGCAGAGCATGCAAGAAAACCCATCTTTCGAACAAAATCTTACATGGACATTTTAACATGTAAAGTTGATAAAAGTGGGCTGTCCCGACTAAAGCTGGGGTCACAAAATCCTTTGTAGCAGCTACCAAGGAATCCCTGAACTCTGTAGCACCAAGTCTGAAAACTACTATCCAGAGACAGTATTACTTTGATGAAACAAGTATTCAGTATATGCATGCACTTTTTTTGTCTTTTATTTAGATTAAAAATAAATAAACCACAAAAATTAGAAGCTCTGATCAAAACTGTATAATCTAGAAAGAACTGGGGTTAAAAATATATACAAATACTGTATGCTGGCTTACCAAATGAAATCGTATCAAGTATTCTATTCTACCATATCCTATACACAAAAAGGAGAAAAAAAGCTCCAGCAATTAGTACAATGTTGAGGACAAAAATTCACAATTCTACTCGAAATATCTAGGCAACTGCAGTTCGCTTCCTTGTGTGTTTTCCTGTCACAGCTATCGACACCTTGGTGAGTACTTACTTTGCAGTGTCAGCACCACTTGTAATAAGAGTGTTGATTAGCAGCTCATGGCCGTACCTTGCTGCTATGTGCAAAGGAGTGTTTCCATTCTTATCCTCACAGTCAATTACAGCTCCTGCAATAAAGGACATACTATCAGACACTAGGCTACATAAAGATCAAAACAAATCTATTACAGGGAAAGCAAGATAAAGTGCTATATTCAAGCACAACTAATGGATATAGTAATTTCATACATAGATTTCATTCAAAGTACACATTGGCCCAGGCACTTGAGTTATAGATTTTATACTTAAGAGATCTGGGATCCAATGTTTGGAAACCACTGTATTAAAACAAAATTAAACACACTTCTTCATGACAAGACTTTTCAGAACTTTAATGTGCACACTCTTTGTCTGCTCACCAAGTATTTGAGCATGAACCTGTTCCCACTTTTCCCCTGCAAAACCATTAACAGCTATTATCTTGAGGACCACTAACAAATAGTTTCTTGGAACATGGCTTGGGAAACACTGCTTTAAAATAATGCACCTAAGGTTAGCTTGCCTAGTATTAATTCAAGTGCAAAGTTATACAAGGTCAGAAAATAAATGAAAATCCTAGAAATAGTTCAAAATATTCAAAAGGTGAAAAAAGGTATTTGTAACAGAATTTTGCTTATATATAATACACACTGCAGCGGAAAGGCAGAGTTTTCTCTTCAGCAATGTTTTAAGAAAGCCAACACTAACTGCTAAAGAAATGATATTTATAATCCAGGGGAAAAAACAAAAATAAATGAAAAAAATTATGAAAGATATATGTGGCATTTTATATTCTTTATTGTTTGATTTTCTTGAGATCTGATATCAAATGTTAAAAATATACACTATGACAATTCCTCAATACCATTCACTTTGTAGATGTTTTTACTACATTTAAGAAAAAAAACAAACAGAAATACTTTTTACCACTCTGGATAATGGTTTGTGATCTGGAGAATCTACCGTGGAGGGCAGTCATGTGCAGTGGTGTTTTCCCATCTTTGCTCTGAAATAATCAGACAGAAGAAATTTAAAATGATTGTTCCATCCACATTATGGAATCCTTAGTTTTATTTTGAATATCCTCTTATATTTTTATTTTGTAAAATTATTACTTAAGCATTAAGCTTAATTGAAGACTGTGGAGATAAAACAGTTGTTCCAAATTTTGAACTAATTTTCTTAGCATGCACAAATATAAAAGCACAAATATAAAAAAATCAATGCCTACACTTTATAAAAAGTTCTGCATGGTAGGTACAGTGTAATCATTTTTTAATTGATTTTTCTTTTAGGGAGAGAGAAGAAAGGGGGGAGGGAGAGAGAGAGAGAGAGAGAGACACACACACACACACACACACACACACACAAAAACATCAATTTGTTGTTCCACTTATTTGTGCATTCACTGGCTGATTCCTGTATGTGCCCTGACTGGCGAGACTAAACCCTCAATTGTGGTGTATTGGAATGATGTTCTAACCCACTACCTGGCCCAGGCTGGTACAGTATAATATAATTACTCCTATTTCACAGGTGGGGAAACTAAAGCACAAAGCTATTAAATGATTCAACCAAGTCACATAATGGGGAGTGGTACACAGCCAGGATATGTTTCCTACATTTCAAAAATTTCACATTGCTATAGTTCATTGTAAGAAATGCTTAATCTTCCTCAAACAAGGAAAACTGATTATTATAATTAACCTCACCTTATAATTCACTTAAAAGACTTGACATATTATTTTGTTTAAAATTATTTACATAATAACTATTGTTAGCAGTTTTCTCAAATTACTTAAAATAATAAATCAGACTAGCTGTGCATGTGTGTATTTAATGTGGAAGTTATGCAATTCTAATGGAGTTCCAAATATGAAAAAACAAAACAAAACAAAAACAATGCCTGAGTTAGGTGACCTGTTTTATGCTGAGTTAGGTAAAGTTTTTTCTTCCCTAAAATTGTTTGTTAATTAAAACATAGAGTGTTCAGTCAACTAAAATCTTAAGCCCATTTCCTACATACTGTTGTTAAACTATTCCCTTTTAAAAGATTACCCTCCTCCCTGTTCCACTTGTATCTATAAATCCACTTCTGTCTTTCCTGCTGGTATTTCTCTTGAACTTTATTTTTAAACAAACAAACAAACAAACATACACATGACCAACAAAAAGAAAACTGTTTTGCAATTCCTAATCCCTCAACAATATTCAACATATGTTCTGTGTGTATGTTCATAATTGAAATGTGGTGTCTTAAGTTTACACCAAAAATGTATAATGCAAATCTCCTTAAGAAACCCTCATGCAATTCATATAATGATGGAGTAATTAGGCCTATTTCATAAATACCTACAGGTATTTGACTCCATAATTTTTTATTTCTTCAAGCAAACAAACAAATTCTTTTAGAATTTTCCACCTTTGAAGGCAGTGTGTGCAACAAGAGGGAGAAAAACAAACAAACGAGCAAGTAAGCTCAGGCTCTGGAATCAGAAAAATTTGAGCACGAATCCCATCTGTTACTTTCCACAGCAAGATTTTTGAAAAAGTTGCCTAAATTCCTGAGCCTTCACTTCCTCAATTAAAATAGCTATAATACCACCTATATCTTATAGGTCTGTTGTATAGAATAAATATATTAATCTTTGTACAACACTCATATAACATACCAGTGTCTGTTATAATATAAATTTTTATTTCTGTTTGGTATCTTTATTTATGTACCAGTTGTTATTCTCTCAACCAAGAAAAAAAAAAAAACAAGTAGCACCTCAGCATTTTAATAAAGGGACCTCATTTGTAGTGTCTCTTCAAAATGTTCCTGCAAACATTTTTTCAAAAAAAAAAAAGACAAAAACAAACCTAAACTGTAATAAAAATTTGAGTTCATAAAATGATGAAATTTGAAAAATTACAGCTAACATCTATAGCTATAATAAAGCACTATGTTCCAGCCACAGTTTTAAAAAATATATATATTAGTCATTTACTCTTCATAACTGTATAAAATAGCTACCATTAATCTTGTTTTATAGCCCCTGGGATTAAGTAATGTAACCAGGTCTCATAGGTAATAAGCGGTGAAGTCCTTTACTATAAGCATATTGGTGGCATTGGATTAACATTTTTGCTTTCTGCATACTGATCATAAAAAATACAGCAAAGGAAAAAGATTTATATTACCAAGTAAAAAGTTCACCTAAGACATGTTAGGAGGGCGGGAAACACATTTATTTCTCTCTGAATTGAAGAGACAATTGGTAGACTTTTTTTCTTAAGTCATCTTAACTTATTTTAGAATCATAGAAAAGATTCACCAAAATGCTAAGATTTGGTTTCACAGGTGACCATAAACAGCAACAACAACAAAAGTCACATATATCACAGGATGTTTTAGTTTTAAATTTTAACAAGTATTTGGGGATGTTATCTGACCAAAATTTGAGTAGTTCTTCTCTAAGAACAACTGTGGGGTAGAAAAGGTGTGTATAGAAATGATAAATGAATGCAGTAGGGCTCATATTAAGCAAGGTTATAAAAATCAGACCTATACTGCTTTAAACTCCATTCACTTTCCCTCTAAATAGTACTTTGTAGGACAATCAATTTTTATAAACTCAATAATTACAAACCTAAATTCACATTCTGATTTCTAGTCATCCACAACTTAAGGACAGAAACATCAAAATGGAGAATGGGATATCAACAACTTGATAAGCAATGATTTGACAAATACAGGAAACACAAGTATTGAATGAAGATACATTCTTGAATGAATATTAAACAGCAGGTCCTCAAGTAATGCTTTGTTATAATGATGAGATGCTGTAGGAACCTTTGTTTGTACCAAATGGCCTATGGTAAAACCAGTTTCATTACCTGTTGTTCTGCCTAGCTGCAGAAACTATCAATGATGTTTAGTACCGTCCAATCTTATCGGTTGAAAACTTACAGTTATCAACAATTTTTATATACTTTCAGAGTAGGGAGGTACTTTCGAAGTCATTAAAACATGGAAAATGTGTTCCAGTGAATTTGGCAATAAGATAAATTGGACAACTGCATATAAATGAATGTCATACATCCTTAGGTGAGATTAAAGAAACTTATGAAATCTGTTTTTAAACCAACATCATAGGCTGTTGCCTTCAAATATACTTAACCATCATATCTGAATTGCTTTATTAAGTGAGCTCTTGTAGCAGGACTGATTCTCACTTCTGCATTTCAAAATATAGACTTAAAAACAATTAACAAGTACAGCAGTCAGCTGGTAAGCATGGACATATGAATCAAGTGATTCGTTGTAATTAAATTATAATAGATATTCATATGTAAATGGCACTATATAAATAGGAAATCTATTTTTTACCCTTGTAGGACAGTACCATATAAACAAAAAAAAATGTGCAGTAGCTAATGATATAGATCAGTCTCCCTTATTCTATGATATGTAATATTTAATACACAAAGATGATTTTATCTACAGGCACTATAAAAATGGGTCTCATAGAGACTAAAATGATTTCATTGTGTTCTTTTCTTCTGAGAAATGTTAAGATCACCTCACAATTTTTGTTTTTGTAATAGCCTAATTTTCATTAATATTATTAGACCTTTGAAGAAACAAGTAAGAAATTCACATTCCACCCCAAGATATTTCTCTGAGTTTTAATTATCCAAACAGCAGGAATTCTACAAATCAAAACAAGCAGTGTACGGACATATTATGAATACACTTTTAGTAATTATTTAAACTATTAACAAAACTTCAGCAGGTGATTTGATTGACAGCTGAAAGCTTTAAATATGTATTCTTAAAAAAGATATTTTAACTATGCCTTTTCCTTCATTGAGTGTGATACGTATAAATTTTGTCCCTTAGCTGGGAGTGGGCAATTTAGAGCAATGACCTAATTAGAGATAAACTTACTGCTACTATAGCTGTCAGACTGGGTCAGTGGCTTCATTAAAGGCTTCTCTGAAGTTAGAGAGGTTAAAAAAAAATGGACTTGTTTCTCTACCAGTCTGAAAGACACTGGCTCATCATATACACAAAAGGAGCTAAAAATCTTATGAAACTAAAGGTCTAAAAATCACATTTTAAGCTTAAATGTTTTTAGTTATCATAAATGGTTCAATTTTGTCTGTGGGTTTTTTCCCCCATGCCACAAGACATGGTCTAGCAAGGGCTCAAATATAGAAGCCACCAGTGAAAGCATCTCAGCATATCTAAAGTAATGATTATACATTATAAAACAGTGATGTTCAAAACCATGGTTATATATGCTTTTTCATAGGCTTATACAGTAAAAGTACATTTATCTTGGCTCCAGAATTTTCACAAATTTTTCAAATTCTAATGTTTACCACTGAGAGTAACTATAACCAAAAAACCAAAAAGCAACCGTCCCTTACATGTAACTCATTGATATTGGTCTAATTTTTATGACATTGTGAAAAATTTCAAAACAGAAAAGTTGAAAAAATATTACAGTGAACACCCATTATACATACCACTGAAATTCTACTCTAACATTTCACTGTGTGTGCATTATCACACAGAAATCTCTCCATTTATCCATCCATTATCTAATTATTTGGTGCTTTTTAAAGTTAGTTGCAGAGGACCCAAGATGGTGGAGGAGTAAGTGGAAGCTACACTACTCTCCAACCCAGAACAACCTGAAATTACAACTAAATTGTAGAGAAATCATGCTGAATCACCACCTGAGCACTAGCTGGAGAGAAGTCTTACAACTAAGGACAGACAGAAGAAGCCACATCACCACAGCGAGACTGGTAGGGAGTGAGGCATTACAGGGCTGGCTGGGCTCCCATCGGCAGCAGCTGCAGTCCTGGAGGGACAGTTCAGTGGCTGCGGGGATCCCCCTGAGAAGTGTGGGGTCTAAACACCACGACGACACTGGGCTCCCCAGCCTACAACACCAGAACCAGGAAAGGAAACCAGATAACTTCCAGCTATGAAAAGCAGCAGGGATTCCATCTGCCAGGGAGAAACGGCTGGAGACTCAGAGAGCCTCTTAAAGGGCCCACACACAAAATTTCATTGGCGGCCACTTACTCTGGGCTCTAGCAAGGGAAGGCAGAGTGGACTAAAGACATGCAAGGAGAATTTTTGGGTTGGTGGCTCTGCAGAGAGAACTGAACGGACAGGCAACAGGATCAGGCTGCTGACTGCAGTGTGAGAGTATGTCAGTGATTAGTTTAACAACTAGTGGGAGCTCTGAAACTAAGCTGACCCTCTGCTGGGACAGGATCAGGTAAAATCCAGCCTTAGTTTGCAGGCTGGTCTGTTCTGCACACACCCAGGCCCAGCGGAGGGAGACACATGCTGTGGGTTGCTGATAGCTCCAAAGAGGTTGACAAAGGCTCATCAGGAGCATTGTCTGACAACTGCCTACACCAGAGTCTTTGAAGATCTACCTAGTATAAAGAAGCAGCCAAATTGAGAAGATAAAGAAACCAACCCCAAATGAAAGAACAACAGAGTTCTCAAAAGAAGAACTAAATGAAATGGAGGCAAGCAATTTATTAGCAAAAAATCAAACAATACAATTAAAAAATAGGCAAAAGACCTGAACAGACACTTCTCCAAAGAGGACATATAGATGGCCAACAGACTTATGAAGAGATGTTCAGTGTAACTAATCATCAGAGAAATGCAAATTAAAACGAGATATTATCTCACACCGGTCAGAATGGCTATCATTAATAAATCAATAAACAACAAGTGCTGGTGAGGGTGTGGAGAAAGGAGAACCCTTTTGCACTGTTGGTAATGCAGACAGGTACAGCCACTGTGGAAAGCAGTGTGGAGATACCTCAAAAAATTAAAAAGGGATCTACCTTTTGACTGGCGAACCCACTTCTGGGAATATACCTGAAGGAATCTGAGACAATTTGAAAGAACATAAGCACCCCTATGCTCATTGCAGCATTATTTACAATCACTAGATATGGAAGCAGCTTGAGTGTCCATGGGCGGATGAATGGAAAAAACAACTATGGCACATTTACACAATGGAATACTACTTGGCTATAAAAAAGAAGAAAAGTTTACCCTTTGACGGTATGGACGGACCTGGAGAATATTATGGTAGGTGAAATAAGCCAATCAGAGAAAGACAAATACCATATGATTTCACTTATATGTGGAATCTAATGAACGAACTGAACTAACAGGCAAAATAGAGACAGACTCATAGATGGAGAGCAGGATGACAGATAAGGAGGGGGAAGTTTAGGTGGTGGAAGGATTGAGCAAAAAGGAAAAAGGACCCATGGACATGGACAACAGGGTGGTGATTGTGGGGGGTAAGGGAACTAAATGGTAATGGGAAAAAATACAATGTAAAAAATTAAAAGGGAAATAAAGACAATGTAAACAAAAGTATGAAAAATTAAAAAACAAAACCAAAAACAAATGTAGTCCCAAAGTTAGTTGCAGATATCAGTACACATTACCTCTAAGCACTTTGGTGTATGTAACATTAACTATGACTCATCAATTGTTTGGTTTGCTACCTTCTAAGGGAAAACTTACATGCCATGAAGCATCCATCTTAAATGGACCACTTCATGAATTTTCACAAATGTTTATGCAACAGTAGCCTGTCAAAATATACACCGTTATCCATTACCATGGAATGCTTCCTTATGCCCCCTTTTACCAATCCTTCCTCTCAGGGGCAACAGCTGTTCTGTTTTGTTTTGTTTTTTTTTTTTTCCAGCTACAGAATCTGGAACCTCATATAAATGGAATTCTGTCTGTTCTAGACCTTAGAAATGGAAATAGTGTATATATTCTTGTGAAAGGCTTCATTCAGCATAATATTAAAAAATTCATGTATGTTCTTGTGTCAGTAATCTGTTACTTTTTGTTGCCAAATGATATTTATTACTGATATATTACAAAATTTTTAAAGATTTTATTAATTTATTTTTAGAGAAAGGGGAAGGGAGGGAGAAAGAGGGGAGAGAAACATCAATGTGAGAGAGAAACGTCAATTGGTTGCCTCTCGCATACACTTCAACCAGGGACCAGATCTGCCACTCAGGTATGTGTCCTGACCAGAATTGAACCAGCAATTTTTGGCTTTGCAGAACAATGCCCAACCAATTGAGCCACACCGGTCAGGACTGTTATTGATATTGGTTTAAATAATGAACACCTAATTACTACAATATGGATTCTTTTATTTCATACCTTCACGTTGACATCGGCCCCATTGCCTACTAGAAGCTCTAAACACAGTGCTCCATGTGTTGATGCAGCAGCAAAGTGCAAAGGAGTAAATCCTTTTTCATTCTTTTGATTTACATTAGCACCACTGTCTATAAGTTCATTTACTACAACATCTTGTCCATTATAGCAGGCTACATGAAGAGGTGTATTTCCATAGGCATTTGGTTCATTCATCTATTGGGAGAAAAAAATGTCAGTGTTAAAGTAGTCTTGCTAATTATCAGTTTTGTGAGTTATTTTAGCAACACTATAATTGCAACTGAATTATTAAAGTGAGAAACAGACAGGGATAAGCACACAGGCTTATAGTTCTAAAGTTATTTAAGAATAATGAACATTAACAATTGCATTTTGGTAATAAGTAGATTTTGTACTTTCAGACAATATAATTTACATGTACAATGTCTACTTAATGACAAAACTGAATAATTCCAAGAGCGATATTTTAGGAAAATGTAAACTAAAATAATGTATTTCTAAAGGCCTCCTAGGCATATTTAGAGAATTAACTCTAAAGAATCATGAAAAAATGAACACAAACTGAAAATCTGAGGTATATTGAAAAACGTACATTCTTAGCCTTTTTGCTTGTAGTGACAAAAGATTAAAGTTGGTAATGTAGTAGATATCAGGCATTTTAAAAATGAGTGGTGTTTTTTTCTCTTTAATACATTTTTGCAACAAAGTTGAGCTCTAGGTATTTTCCAGTCTTGTTGACATTTTACCAAAATGAATGGGCTCAAAAAATATGCTTAATAATGAAAAATTCATGTAACTCAAGTTTTCTTCCTTTTCTAATACATAAAATGAGCAAAAGTCTACCTAACTTTTGTGTAGTAAAGAATTTGATTTTTGTCCAAAGAAATGTCTGGACTTTGACCTTGTCTTCTGGGAGGTAATAATATACAGCATACCTAATAGAAGTGTCATTTTTTAGGGAGGGAGCTGGCTATACTGGATCTTAGAGTAGGACTGGCGACAGCTGGTAAATCTTACAGTAGGGATGGCCACGCCATATAAACCAACTCTGTGATTTATTTAGAGTGCGGGCTTGGGTTCCCTTGGTATCAATGGACATAGAGGTTAAAATCAATCATGTGGGCAACTGATGAATCAATCCTGCCTGTGTAATGGGGCACCAGTAAAAACACTGGAAATGAAGTTCAGGTGAGTCTTCCTGGTTGGCACATTGTCACACACTGATGCTGGCACAGTAAGACTCCTCTGTCTCCATGGGGAGAGGCCAACAAAAGGTTTGTGTTTAGAATACTCCTAGACCCTGCCCTATGTGTCTCTTCTTTCAGCTGATCTTAATTTGTATCTTAGCTGTCTAATGAACCATAACTATGTGTATAACAGCTTTTAGTAAGCTTGTTGAGTGATTCTACTGAATTATGGAACCCAAAGGTGGTTCTTGGAAATCCCCCAAACTTTTGGTCAGAAATAAAGGTAGCCTTGTATGGAGACTGTGCCCTCAAACCTTGTAGTTGGCCCCAACTTATCACTTTATTTACCATTTTCTTTTCTCAGATAGTAGGTAACAGAAATTGGAGGAAGTGAAAAAGTAACACGTAACTTTAATCAAAGTACCTAGATTTCATCACCAAAAGAACAGAGTCTCCCTCAGAACCTCCAGAATTTAGAGATTAAATTTGCTTAAAGTCACTCATTCTATGGTAACTCATGATGGCAGACCTAGGAAACGAACAAATCATGCAACTGGAGGCCACACATCACTAAGTGGCTCTAAGTCTGCCCACTTATTCCAAAGTGTGTACAAATGTTATTTTACTGCAATAAAATAATTTTTTAAAATTGTACCAGAAAGGAATTTAAAACAGTGATTAGAATCAAGATGGCCTCAGCTATCTAGATCAGGGGTCTTTTAAAGTAATATGTTACTGTAGATACAGAGCTGTAAGAACTGTTCAGTTGAAATAAAACTTTTATCTATTTGCATTCTAAAAGATGCCTAACAGTGTGTTTAGATTTTTGCAACTTCTCAAGATCCCCACACTTTTAGTAATTATCTGCTTGCTTTAGGCAAAGTGCTTTACATAGTCCTTAAATTAAGAGACTATTCTACAGTCCTGCCATGAATTCTTTGTCCAACCAGACTACCATCCACCCCTTGTCTGTCTGATCTACACCGCACCTCTCTTCTCTCTAGCAGAGCCTTACCCTCTCTCCTTCTGATTTGCTGCTTTTAATCTGCTTTGAAGAACCAGATGAGTTTGTCAGGACTGTACTTAATATAAGAGTAAAGACACTCTTGGGTGAAAAGTACATTTGCTTAAAGAATGGCCTGTGAAACCTACAGATATAACTTAGTTATCTCAATTCAGGAATCACATATATTGAGATAAAGCAGCAACCCTTCCTAACGTAACCAAACACTTACAGTTGGTAGGCAAGTGCCTCTAGTTTTCCTGCCTAGCTTTTGCCAATATCCTGTAATGCTACAGTCATTTAAGGGAATATTAGACTAAGTGGGCAAGTAAGACTAACCATAACCTAGCCATCTAGGAAAAATAATCCAAGTGTGTCTGATATGCTGGTTTTCATAGCTGAAATGGAGGTATAGGGTCTGGAATATGGAGAAATAAAACTTCTGTCACTCAATCATTCACCTTTGAAATGTATTTTACCTCTTAATATACTTTGAGTAATTACATCTTAATCAGGTATCAGTGCATTATATTATGTAAAGACTGTAAATATCTGGTTAAAAGACAAAAACATTATGATATGAAATTATCTTTTAAATCTGAAATAACTTTCATCAACAATGAAATCAAGAACATGAAGTGCTCCACTCTTTTATACCGCTCAGTCTATATACATACATCAACTCCCAGATCTAGAAGGTACTTGACTACACTGATCATTCCACTAGAGGATGCAGCATGAAGAGGTGTGTAAGACTTCTTATCCTTGCATGTCACTTCAGCTCCGTGTGCCACAAGTAACTTCACTACTTCAATGTGACCTGAAAATGTGTTTATGAAGGAAAACACAGATAAGCATAGGAAAAGTATCATATATAATCCTAAGTATCTTTAAAGAAAGGCAAAATGCAAATTAATTAGATAATGCATGACAGGTGACCAATAAATTGCATTATATCCAGAGAGGATGGAAGAAAAAACATAAGAATTCAGGATAATTTTGATAAATGTTGATAGAGGTATAACTGCAAAAATATATATATTATTTTATCTAGTGATAAACCTGCACTCTATAATCCTCCTTTTGCCTAAACCTTGTTATTTTTCAAGGTTACTTTAATACCTTTTCAAGTTCTGAAGTTAGCTTTCTATGTCTAACTGTAAAACATTAGTTTATCTTTCTTTGCCTTAGTGGAATCTTATATTTGGAAATCTGGGAGTGACCTGAAGTTGTATCTTAACAATGTTAGGTTTTAAACAACAACAACAAAAACAACAATCTATTTATTTATTTTTAGAGAGAGTGGAAGGGGGAGAAAGAGAAACATCAATAGGCTGCCTCTCACACATCCTCAACTGAGGACCTGGCCCCTAATGCAGGTATGTGCCCTGATCAGGAATTGAACCAGCAATCCTTAGGCTCCCAGGCTGGTGCTCCATCCTCTGAGGCACACACCAGTCAGGGCAAGAATGTTAGGTCTTTTGAACAGGTAGCTAAAAATCTCTTTTCCTCCAGTGTTTCTACCAAATTTCCTTAACCAACTTAGTTTGTTCATCACTCTTATATCAACCAGGATAGGCTAGGTTATATGTACTGTGGGTTAATGATCAACTCCTACATCTCAGTGAGTAAAACAGATCTTAGTGTGCTTTTTGAGTATTTCTAGTAAATAATTAGCATTTTATTTCTCATTAACATTGTAATGGCTTGGCAAGAGGGCTCCATTCAGTCATTCAAGGGCCCAAGTTTATTCAAATGACATCTTGAATGTGGATGGTAACTATGTCAGAAGGTGCCAATAGATCGCAGAGTCTCAGAGGTGATGCTGCTTTTAATTAATTAGTCAGAACTAGTTTCAGCCCCACACAACCACACATGGAGGCCAGGCAGGGGAACATGTATCTGGAAGGTGAGAGAATCACTCTTCTCCTTTGTAACTTTTCAAATTTTATCAGATTAGATTATATAGTGCCTTCTTCTCTGTCCTTTATTTTCCCCACCTCTGTGCCTTTGTTCACAGGATTCCTTTGTTGTGTGGGATGTTCTGCTTGGATGTTTCTTTTCTTTTTTTTTTTTTTAGTATATCAAGGGCTCCAGGACCAACGATCACTAGCTGCCCAAGTACCAAAAAATTATGCTTCCGAAATCTCTTGATGTCGATTCCACACATAGAGCAATCAAGCTGCCCTAGGTGTACCACTCACGACAGAAGCCCTTTTTGGATGTCTCTTTTCAATCGTTGCTATCAGTAATCCATGAAGGCCCATGTCAGTTCCCATCTTCCTTGACCAACAATCTCTCTTCCTTACAAGTCTTATAATCCAAAAGCACCATGTATCTACAACTATCTAGTAAGCATATAATATCCTGGGATGTTTCTTAAACTTGAGACATTATTTAACTAACTCTTTAATTGCTTTTATGTATTAGCTCCCCAAACATATATCTTCAAAAGCAAATATCCCATGCTCTTATGTTGTACTTCTTGCTATATTCCATGGGGTTGAGAACAGTGTGGTTATATACAAAATAGGCACTCATTAATTATTTGTTACATTAAACGAACCGCTCACAATCTCATGTTTTATATCCCTTCACAGGGGAGTATATTAAGTTAATAACTATAAAAATGAAGCTTTCAGACACAGGCCTCTTCACTTAACAAAATTAGGCCAGGATACTACAAGTTGCACAAAAAGTAAAGTAGATTTAGTTGTTTATATATAAATTATCAATTAAAGTGAATACTTTCACCTATTTTTCCCATCTCAATATGCAAAAGAAATATTTATATTTTTAGAAAAGAAAGAATACCTATCAAAACAATACGTGCCAAATGAAATATGACTATCATATAAAAGGATTAACTGTAAGAAAAGATTCCTCACTACGCATTACTTTCTGGTCCACAGCTCTAGAAAGACAGCTGCTTGGGTTTGCTGCAATGCACTGAAAACCAAGACTTGTAACACCCAGTAGGCTCAAACACAGCACAGTTTTTAAAACTGGGCAAATGCATATTATTTACTAATATGCCAAAAAGAAATTAAGTCCTTTTGATGTGTTAAGACTAGAAGGCCCAAGATACAATATACTGGAAAAACTGTTTAAAATCAACACATCATTCTAAGTAAATGACACAGATCATATTAATGGTGCACATGAACTGGTAGGTTACTGGAACTATGAACTGTCCTAACACCCATTAAGCCCTATTTTAAAAGGGGTTTACGCACAAGCAAATTTACAATGTTAAAACTGACAAGTATTAGGTTAGCCAAAAAGTCCATTTTGTTTTTTTCTGTAAAATGACACATCTTTCATTTTCAGAACAACTTCACTGATTTCATAATTTGAGTACATCAGCTATCTCCCACTATTGGCTTCTAGTGGGTAGAGGCCAGGGGTGCTGCCAAACATCTTCCATTCATAAGACAGACCCACAGCAAATTATTTGGTCAAAATGTCAGTAGTACAAGGAAACTTTTCAAACCACTTTTGACATGTTTGATCAGTCACAGCACCTTCTCCATACACTTCACAAATCTTTTTTTTTTTTTGCATTTCAGTTGCATTTTTACCTTCCCTGCAATAACAAAGCAAAATACACCGAAAATGTTGCTTATTTTCTTCCACCTTCAATATTAAAATGGCTGTACAAAAATTCATCAGTATTCTTGTTTTTTAAAAATGCACACTGATATGACAGCTGTCACAATACAATCTAACAAAATTGTTTCAAATGAAGTTAAAGACAACTAAGCACTACTACAGCCATTGTACAGAAAAATCTAAATGAACTTTTGGGCCAACCCAATGTTTATTTAAGCCTATTTCAGAAATATGGTTGAATTCCTTTTGTGGACCACCGAAATCATTAACAAGAGGCCTTTCCATAGCCAGTTGGGAGATGACTTAATTTAAAAGGAAAAAAGAAAGTTCTAGGGTGAAATCAATGATATTGTCCCAGCTTGGTGAACCCTGTGCCTTCAGGTATGTGTCTTTCTTGTCATTTGATAGAATGCTACCAATAGAATTAGACAAATTCATTTAGTTCATCTAGATGTATTTTTATTTTATTTATTTTTAAAGATTTTATTTATTTTCAGACAGAGGGGAAGGGAAGGAGAGAGGGAAATATCAATGTGTGGTTGCCTCTCACATGCCCCCTACTGGGGAGCTGGCCAGCAACCCAGGCAAGTGCCTTGACTGGAAATTGAACCAGCGAACCTTTGGTTCACAGGCTGGCACTTGATCCACTGAGCCACACCAGCCAGGGCTAGATTTATTTTTAGAAGATGGCATCCATTTGACATGCATGGTATATATAATTCTGTAGTCAAAAACAACATCCTTTTATTTTTATTTTTTCCAAAAAATATTTTATTTTTTGAGAGAGGTAGGGAAGGAGAGAGGGAGAGTAACACCAATGTGTGGTTGCCTCTCACATGCCCCTTACTAGGGACCTGGCCTGCAACCTAGGTATGTGTCCTAACTGGGAACTGAACCAGTGACCCTTTGGCTCACAGACTGGTGCTCAATCCACTAAGCCACATCAACCAGGGCTTTTTTTTTTTTAAACAACATCTTTTTAAAAAAATTATATCTCTGCTGCCGTGCAAACTGAAAGGCCGCTTGTTCAATTCCCTGTCAGGGCACACGTCTGGGTTTTGGGCCAGGTCCCCATTTGTGGCCACATGAGAGGCAACCAATTAATGTTTCCCTCACACATCCATGTTTCTCTCCCTTTCTCCTTCCCTTCCTTTCTCAAAAAAATAAATAAACGGTAAGCTTAAAAAGTTGTATCTCTGCAATGTGTATTTGATAAATGTAATCACTATATTTCAGGAATTTTGAAAATTTCCTACATTTGTCTTTTGTTCATGAATGTATAAGAAAAGTAAAATTTGCTATGTTTATAATTTATAAGCTTTTATGGAAAGGAAAGTAGGGAGAAAAAAATGCCAATTCAAATTCACTCAAATTATGCATTTCTTCAAGAAGAAATAATGTAATGAGTTGGTAATTAAGGTAATTAATACTTATTCAGTAGTACCTTCTATGCCAAAGTCATCTTGGTGACCTGAGGTAGAAGTTGGTTGGATATTGCTAAAAGTAATGAAAGCAACAGAATAGATGAAATGTGTAAACGGGATTTTTAAAAAGATTTTATTTATTTATTTTTAGAGAGGGAAGAGAGGGAGATAGAGATAGAGAGAGAGAGAAACATCAATGTGTGGTTGCTGGGGGTCATGGCCTGCAACCCAGGCATGTACCCTGACTGGGAATCAAACCTGCAACACTTTGGTTCACAGTCTGCGCTCAATCCACTGAGCTACGCCAGCCAGGGCTGTAAAAAGGATTTTAAATGAAGATTCATGGTAGGAGCAAACATGGTGTATGGAGTAGGAAATGATCAATTTGTTTTGAGGACAGAGGTGGGAACTGGGGAACACTGACAGAGAATTCAGTAACAGCATAAAGATGAGAGTAGAGCCTAACAGAAAAGTAAGGGAAGTGTTGACTAGAGGGTAAGAAGTCCAGGGCAAATAGGAAGTCTGTGAGAAATAAATTATAAAATCACTACATGTAATCCTAATGTCTCTCATACTGATATTGACAGATTCTCTGAAAGTTAACCTAGAGGTGACAATGACCTGGACTTAAGGCCTGTCTACTAGGCCAGTGGAGAGCTTCTTACTTTCATATATGTTTAGCTCTCTTTAATCCTGAATGCCTAGAACAGCTGAATAGTTTTAGATGCTAGGCTTCAATATTCCTCTCTTTCCACACTTATAGGAAGGAAGAAACAGGGAAAGGAGAATTATGAATTTCTTTTTCTTTTTTAAAGATTTTATTTATTTTTATTTATTTTTAGAGAGGGAAGGGAGGGAGGGAGGGAAGGGGGGGAGAGAGAGAGAGAGAGAGAGGGTGGGGGGGGGAGAGGGAGAGAGGGAGAGAGAGGGAGGGAGAGAGAGAGAGGGGGGGGGGAGAGACATCAACGTGCGGTTGCTGGGGGTTATGGCCTGCAACCCAGGAATGTACCCTGGCTGGGAATCGAACCTGGGACACTTTGGTTCCCAGCCCACGCTCAATCCACTGAGCTATGCCAGCCAGGGGAATTATGAATTTCTTAATATTTATGCTCAAAAATTAAATGGACAGTGAAGTCCAAGAAACACAGATTATTTTTCAATCCACAATTGGCCTGAAAAGTGATACTTAGTGGATCAAGGAAAACAAAGCCCTTTGAAGGCACATGAGATACACAGCCCAAGCTATTTTGGGAGCTCCATTTTTGAGGGAAATCTACAGGCCACGAGGAGGGAACGTTAGGATGCCATAGGAGACCTCCTTCTGGATGTATACCTTCAATTAACAGAACAAATTCGCCCATTACATAACTAGAGGCACAAATCTTTGGTATGAGAAAAATACCAACAGACCATGATTTTTGGCTTTCGGTTTTCAAAATAGGGACCAGCTGACAACAATATTAGCCTTCATTTTTTATCTTCCTTTACATCCACACTAATGGTCAGCTTTGTAATTTAAGACGGATCTACTGCTTTTGGTTATTTTAATACAGTCAGAGGATTTTTCTACACCTTGAGCTTAATAACTGGTTTAAGTTAATTTGTTTTATTATATTATTCTATTTTAAAATTTTACAGTTTTTAAAATTAGTAATTTTTCACAGACTCTTCCTTTAATCTTTTACTTTTAAATGAGATATTGAAAAAGACCAAGCCTAGAGCAGGGAATAATGAGGATAAGATATGCCTATAAGAAAGGTAGCCAGCTTGCTATCTTTGTAATCAGGTTACCTCTGGAATACCAGTGATATACAGAAGGTGTGTCTGTGCATACATGATTTTTCCGGAGCTAGAGGAGTCAGAATAGCAGAAGCAGAATGAGAGACACTATTTGGGGGGGAGAGAAAAAGCCTGGAACTCCATGGCTGCAAACACAGGAATGCTCTCAGCTCTATTTTAAGAAACTTGAAAAATGAAAGCCTGTACCCATGGCTTCCTCCCAGAGGTACAACCCTCGTCTTGCAGCAGTTGTAAGGTTTTGTGGCAGACTGTACTTCCTCCATGCTTACAGATCTTTTCACCTATAAGACAGTATTTCTACTCTGCTCTTTTTGTGCATTTTAAAATACCCTGAGGTAAGGTGATCTGCTTTCTCCCTGGCTGTCCAAGTTACCTCAAGAACCAAAAGTTGCATAGGTTTTGGGTGGTCTGCCCCATGACTATTTTCCCATGAGCTCCGTTAGTTTTAGAATGCAATTTTACAGATCCTGAGATTTCCCCCAAAACACATATATCATGTTACAGTAGAAAAGTCTATCCTGTAAGCCTCAGTCTCTTTCTGTGACATTACTGTTGGTGCCTATTTAACCCAATATTTGACCCAAAACAATACTCTTCTTCATGTATTTTTATACTTGCTACCTTAATATTCCCATAAAAACAAGGATGGGTAAGAGAATAGGCTTTTAGGAAACTGATCTATATTATGTATTTCAGGCTTGCATCTAGGACGTTTATCCCATTAAAGGTAAACAGAATTAATTTCAAACAGCTCTCAGGAGAACTGATCCCATGCCCTCCTGCTCTGACAAACCTCACCACTACCAAGCTGGTTCCACTTGGGTAACAAACTCAGATACGGTATAACTTCTCACTGCCCTAAAAGACAGATGTGACACCAAGTGCAAGAACTAAAACGCACAACTTCTCCTGAATACATAATGTAAAAAACAACAACAAAAAATTCAAAAAGTACATACCCATATAAGCTGCCCAATGGATGGCACGTCTATCTTTCTTGTCAAAAGCATTAATATTGGCACCTCTAGACAGGAGTAGTTTGACCATCTGGAATTATAATAAACAGCAATCAAAATTTAGAAGTACAACTGTTCATGAATATCACTTGTGATGAATATTCATCTCAATCCCCCCGGTACTAAATTTCTGTATTTATATAAAGGAGCTATAAAATGCTGAAGACCTTTTAACTTACTTCAATAAATCCCAGAGTAAAATATGAAAAGGGCTCACTGTGGGCATTACTGAAGTTAGACATAAGTATCTTTTAAAGATGCTACTTTGTGTTCTGCTGTTTTATGAATAACCAAGTACAAATCTAGAAAGTTTAAGATGCAATAGTTAAAAACAGGTTTTATTCCTTTTTTTATAGTCCAAAGTGTTATTAATATGCAAAGCACATTCTCATTCCAGAAATGCCTTAAATTTAATTCAAACACAAGTGTGCTGTACATAACATGATTAGTCCTGAACATCACTGCACCGTCTGCTTACCTTATCATGTGCTGAAAACAGTATTTCTATTATGCCTAATGACATTTTCTATAGTTTCCCCAACAAAAAGGGCATTCCAGATTTCTAAAAGGGATGCACCTTCTGATCTTAACTGCAGTGGAGGCAAGAATTCTTTGTTGCAGAGGCAGAGAGGAACAGTGAAAATAACACTGCAGCCATTAGCTCTCAGCCAGAGAATCGTGGGGATGTCACTTTACCTCTTTTAGTTTCTGCATCTACAATAAAAATGAAGGACTGGACAAGTTGGCTTCAAAGGTCCTTCTAATTCTGTGTTTCATTCTTTTCTAAGTCTTCCATGTAAAAATAAACCCTACTCTTTGCTATAACACCTAACATTAGATAATGCTTGTTGTATAATTAAATACTTATTTTCTTAAATTGTTTTTTTCTGATGGTCTGTCACCAAAGAATAAACTGTAAGAAAATGTCTTCTAAACTCCACCTTCCCTTAAAGGACAATAACTACTCTGTCTTTCTAAATTATTGGTACAATGACACAGAACACAGTCTTCACATTGTGTTACAGTTGACAGTGTTCTTCTTTGTCTTCCTAGGTTGACTAAGTAGTACATGGTTGGTATCTGATAAGTTAATTACTAAATTTGAGAAAGTTATATAAATTATGAAAGAAGTTTAAGGGCTTGCACAGTAAAATTAGACTAAATTAGCAAAATATACATTTTTGTTTGTTTTTACCATGAATTAATGAATGGCTAAAAAAGGAAAGTTCCTTAATAATTGGGATGAGGGAGTGGGAGGACACAGGGAGAATCACTGTCTAACTCAGTGATTTTCAATGGGTGTGTGACAAGAATTTTTAAAACATGCAACAACTGACTAGTCAGAGGCACTGATCTCTTTTCCCTCAGCTTGTCAAATTAAAAAATGACAACAGTCAACACAATAGCTGTCCTGTGTGAATAAGTCAAAATTATACCTATGGATTTTTGGTCAGATGGGCAAAAAATATAATTTTTTGGAGTGCCACAGAACTTTAGTATATAATTAGCTCATTTGTGTCATGAGATGAAAAAGGTTGAAATCGCTGGTCTAATTGAATACCACCTACCTCCCCATGTCCACTGAAAGCTGCATGATGTAATGCAGTTCTCCCTGCTCGATCAGACACGTTTACATTACTCAGAAGAGGTACCAAAGCTTCAGCGCACTTCACGGCTTTATTAGCAGCAGCTACGTGTAAAGGGGTTTGCCAATTTTTGTCTCGAGCATTAACATCTGCAGAATGCTTCAGAAGTACCTGAACTGCTTCCTAAAATACATAGAGAGTTATAAAAGACAAATGAATGAACAGTTTTAGGAGTTTTATTTATATGAAGGAAATAAATTTTATTGAGTAAGTAAAAACAGTCCTGGTAGAATCTGGTATAAAAAATTAGAAATTTACCCCAAAAGCCCCAAATATTTTTAACTAAAAGCAGTACTTAGAGCCATATAAGCTACATTAAGATAAAAAAATTTCCCTTTTCTATCCTCTGATTAAACGAGAAACAATCTAGAATAAAATGTGCAAGAAGAAATATTAACAAATATTCTTCAAAAACAATCATTGCATCTTGTTTTTCTTGATGGTGAGATAAAATTAATTTGTACTTTCAACAGTTCTAAGGAGATTTATTGCTTGCCATTAAATATTTAAAACTTTAAAACATACCATGTCCTAAAGTACTATACAATGCTAATATACTACCAAATAAAAGATCATCAGGATCTAGTTTCTAAGAGAGTGACAGAGGGGGAAAGGGACACACACACACACACACACACACACACACACAGTCTTTGCTGTGATGCTGCCTGACAGTAGAGTTGGTACTGACACAGCAATTTAAGAGTTTACTGTTCAAAGGGATTTGCCTCCTAGAAGTACAAGGAAAATTTCACAATACATCTCACAGTAAGACCATAAGAAATCTGGTATGTCACCAACATTAAACAATATAATCAGAACTAAAAAAAAATTTTTCTCCTTAGAGTAATAATCCTATCTTTGTAAGATGAATGACAAACTATAGATATGAATGGACCAGAATCAGAATAGAATCATCTCAAGTCTTGTAAAACTAATGCTCCATTTTCTTAGCTGTAAAGAGGGGATATATCACCTGCCCACCACTTGTCTTAAGTCTGCTATATAGCAAAAAAAAAAAAAAAGAGTACATTAAGTGTTCAAAAGTGTATAAATATGCAAAGTAGCAAGGAAGGCTAAACAAAACACTATTGTCTGTGATTCACATGTAGTTTTTGACGTCTTTGAAATAAAAAGTAATCAAAACTATTTCAAATATGGGAAACAGCACAAATACTTAATAGGTATGGCCAAAGACTGGATAGATGTCCAGTAATCAGTCAATGTGCTAAGGAAATCAGCCAGCTTAAAGATATATATTGAGACCTACCCTCTGATCTCACAATTCCACTCCAGTTACATATTTACTCAAGAGAAACTTCAAAAGATCCATGTAAGAATGTTTACAGATTTATTTGTAAGAGCCAAAAACCAGAAATGCAAATGTCCAACAACAAAATGAATAAATTCCTGTACATTCATATGAAATATTGCCCAGCAATAAAAGGAATGAACTATTAATATACACAATATGAATCTCAAAAATGTGATGTTGAATATAAGTCAAGACATAAGAGCACATACTATATGATTCCATTTCTGTAAAGTTCTAGAACAGGCAGAACTACTCTATGGTGAGAGAAAGCAGAATATGGATTGCCTCTGAACAGGAAGGGACATGAGGAAACTTGTTGGAGGGTAGAAATCTTTATCTTAAATGGGGGAAAGATCGCATGGGTGTATACATTTGCCATGGGTGTATACATTTGCCAAAATTCAAGACAACACACTTAAAATCTGTGTATTTCACTGTAAATTATACTTCAATTTTAAAAAGGAAAGGGGAAAAGGACACACAGAGGAAGATATATTCCGTATGTATTCTCAAAATTATGGAGAACTAGGTACAAACAGCATCAGGATTCTCCACCCTCATCCTTAAGGGTATATTGTACAATACCTTAAGGGATAAAACTAACACTATACTGGGAAGATGTGTGAGAAAATAATTTAAAAAACAAAATGAAGAATTTATAATAGGATAAATTGGGCACATATAGCATACTGCAGATGCCAGGCTTGCCTTATTCATTCCCACTCTGGAATTCATAATGCATACATTAAAGCTTCTGAAAAGTCTAGAGAATATTTATGTCCCATTAGCAAGAACAAAAAAATCACAACTATATATTTTTTTTCACTGAAAAGCAAGAATCAATCCAGTTTATGGTAGGTGAGAGTAGGTGAGGTGGCACCTAAAGAAGGCTGTAAACACAGTGGCTAAGACTCTAGAATCAAGAAAGATCAAAGTTTGAACCCTTTGAACAAAGCTGTGTCACCTCACAGTTTATATGTTGAAACCTTAACGTTCAATGTGACTATACTTGCAGAGATCATAAGTGAGGAACCTGACAGAACTGGAAGCTGGGAGGGAGGGAGGGAGGGAGAGACCGATTCATCTTTCTACACCATGTGAAGACACAGCGAAAAGGTGGCAGGCTGCAAGCCAGGAAGAGGGCCCCCACCAGAAACTGACCCCAATGGATCTTGACCTGGGACTTCTAGTCTTCCAGACTGAGAAAATACATTTCTGTGGTCTAAGCCACTCAGTCTATGGTATTTTGTTATGGAAGCCCAGGCTGACTAATATAGCCACCATTTACTACTTGGAATTATATGTATCAGATCACAATAGCAGTGACTTTTGAAAATTCAGAAAAAAAACTAAAGAAATCTCTGAAGACTGGAGATACAAAACAAACCAGCTGAATTTCTAAAAATTACAAGCCAATGTGCCTGATGTCATACACCAGGAAAAATCTGGACCATATTATCAGCACAGTATAAACATTTGGAAAGTAATGTAGGAATAATCAAGGGTATATACATGGTTTCACTGATGTTGTCAAAGTGTGCCTTGATTTTAAAAAACAAAAAGGAAAAGAAAAACCTAGCTAAGTAAGTATCCTATGAGATCAATTTAAATATGGGGTGATGACAACAGGTTGAATAATTATATCTAAAGAGTATGTATACATGGCTTGGGGGGTCAGTCTAAAATAGTCTCTATAGCAGTGGCTGTCTCTGGCTCTACCTTTTAAGCAATTTTACCACTGATTTGCTATACTGGGTCATCAAGCCAGGTATACGAAAAAGAAGGGCAAGCAAATTTGCAAATGAACACAATGCTCGGACGGACTGCTAATGTCTCACATGATAATAAACTCAGTTATCTTGATAGAATTAATATGTAATTCCTGAAGTTAGGATAACAAAAAAAAAATCCATCCTCCAGAGGAACCAGTAATGTGATGTGGCTTCTTATAAAAAAACAAACAAAAAAACCAACCAACCACACACACAAAAGCCCTTGTACTCAGAAATCGATTTATTCAGAAGAATACTCCACACTAAAATAGAGATGAATCGTATGCTGTACTTGAAGAATGACAGTCACAATCAGTTGTGCAGACACGCTGAGGCCACCAGCCAATAAGAGCAGGTGTGTGGCAACTATGTCACTAAAGGAGAGTGGAGGAGCTTGGTATATTTAACCTGAAGCAGTCTTTCTCAACACAGGTTCTGTGAGGGCATTCAGCCCTAGGCACTCACGGTATGCAATAAACTAACTCCTCTACTATGCATCCACAGTGGTGTTAGCTATACAGGTCCTTAAGAAGATTAAGGAAACAGTTACTCCAATCATCTTTTGTAGGGCTTACTTCTCTCATAGTACCTCAAAAGCATAAACTAAAAGCTACCTAAAATTTTTCCTTTTACATATCCCTCTGTGGTGATATTTTCTATTAAATGAAACAAGTACGAGCTCTCTTTTGCTCTCAGGATGAAATATGAATAATTGAAAGAACACTGGTGAAACTGATAATCTTGACTAGGTTTCCTAGCAGTTTTGCTAATTTTGAGATTTTCTTTTTTTTTTAATTTTTTTTATTTTAATCATTGTTCAAGTACAGTTTTCTCCCCCCTACTCCCATTCCAGCCCACCCACCCAACCCTCCCCTCCCCCCCCATTACCCCCCACCCCTAGTTTTTGTCCATGTGTCCTCCAAATTTGCTCCTGTAAACCCTACCCATTCCCCCCTGAAATTCCCTCTTCTCTCCCCTCTGGGACGAGATTTTCTTAAAGTTTTATTTTTATGAAATGGTCACATTTTATAGCTCTTTCCCAAAAGCTGAACGATGCTTCATGGTCAGATAGACCAGTTGTATTTGAGCAATCAAATCGAGACATTAACTGAGAATAATCAACATTATACCACACAGGAGATAGCCAGCATACTCAAAATATCCATATCAATAAAGTTGTTGGTGGAGGGGACTTTTGCCCAAGATGGAAGCATAGGTAGACATACTTTGCCTCCTTGCACAACCAAAATGACAACAACAAATTTAAAATAAAAAAATAACCAGAACTGCCAGAAAATATATGGAAGTCAACTGTATGGAAGTCTGCCAACCAAGGAGTTAAAGAAACATTCATCCGGACTGGTAGAAGAGGTGGAGACAACTTGCAGCAAGGCAGTGGATAGCAGAGCAGGAGGTACCCTATTTGCGTGCGGATAAACCAGGAGGAATAATTGAGGACAGCGAACAGACCGCGCAACCCCGGGTTCCAGCACTGGGAAATAAAGCCTCAAAACTTCTGACTATAAAAACCTGTGGGGGTTGCAGCGGCAGGAGAAACTCCCAGCCTCACAGAAGAGTTCACTGGAGAAACAAGGTCCTAGAATATACACCAGGGGTGTCAAACTCATTTTCACCAGGGGCCACATCAGCCTCACAGCTGCCTTCAAAGGGCCAAATGTAATTTTAGGACTGTGTAAGTGTAACTACTCCTCAACTAGGGACAAGGACCTCAGCTGCCGCCAGGTAGAAAAAAAGGTGCTGGGCCAGTAAAACAAGATAGAGGGCCAGATTCAGCCTGCAGGCCTTGTGTTTGCCACCTGTGACATACACAAACCCACCCACCTTGAAATCAGCATTAGAAGGGCCCAATTTGCTTGTGGGGAGTGGAGGAAGTGACTGAAAGCCAGCCAAGAGCTAAGTAAGTGGCACTGTTCCCTCTTGGACCCACCCCCCATATACAGCGCCATAATGCAGCACATGAGCTGCCCTGCCTTGGCAAACACCTAAGGCTCCACCCCTTATTACGTAACAGGTACAGAGAGACAAAAAAAATTGCCCAAATGAAAAAACAGATCAAAGCTCCAAAAACAGAACCAAGTTATAAAGAGACAGCCAACCTATCAAATGCACAGTTCAAAACACTGGTAATCAGGATGCCCACAGAAATGGTAGAGTATGTTCACAAAACAGATGAATAAATGAAGGCTACGCAAAGTAAAATAAAGGAAAATGTACAGGGAACCAACGGTGACAGGAAGGAAACCAGGACTCAAATCAATGATTTAGAGAAGGAAAAAATAAGCATTCAATCAGAAGAGAATGAAGAAAGAATTCAAAAAAATGAGGAGAGGCTCAGGAAACTCTGGGACAACTTTAAATGTTCCAACATCTCATCATAGGGGTACCAGAGAGGTGGAAGAGCAAGAAACTGAAACTTATTTGAAAAAATAATGAAGGAAAACTCCCCCAATCTGGTGAAAGAAACAGACATGCAAGTCCAGGAAGCTCAAAGAATCCCCCAAAAGTTGGACCCCAGGAAGCACACACCAAGACACATCATTAATTACATTACTCAAGATTAAAAATAAGGAGAAAATCTTCAGCAAGAGAAAAGGAGACAGTTACCTACAAAGGAGTTCCCATAAAACTGTCAGCTGATTTCTCAAAAGAAACCTTGCAGGCAAGAAGGGGCTGGAAAGAAGTATTCAAAGTCATGAAAGGCAAGGACCTACATCCAAGATTACTCTATCTAGCAAAGCTATAACTTAGAATGGCAGATAAAGTGTTTCCTAGATAAGGTCAAGTTAAAGGAGTTCATCATCACCAAGTCCTTATTATCTAAGAAAAAGAAGATGATTAAAACTATGAACAGTAAAATGACAACAAAGTCACAACTATGAACAACTAAATCTAAAACAAAAACAAACTAAGCAAACAACTAGAATAGGAATAAAATCACAGAAATGAAGATCATATGGAGGGTTATCAGTGGGGAGGGTGAGGGGAGGGAATGGGGGGAAAGGTGCAGGGAATGAAAAGCATAAACGGTAGGTACACAACAGACAGGGGGAGGTTAATAATAGTATGGGAATTAGAGAAGCCAAAAATCTTATATGTACAACCCATGACCGTGAACTAAGGTGGAGGTGGGGGGGGTGGAGGGGAATAAAAAGGAAAAAAAATCAGACAACTGTAATGGTATAATTAATAAAATATATTTAAAAAATTAAGTTGTTGAAAATGATGTCTTTTATTTTACAGAAAAAAACTAAATGGATTTTTTTGTGAATACAATACATAATTTTTGAAAATCAGTAGTCAGTCAAGTCTCTGTGTGGAATCTGAATCTTCCTCTAACATTAAAATAATTAAAGAAAATCTTTTAAGAATTTTTAGGTCTGTTTTACAATCACTGGAAACCAAGTGTTCTTTCTAATTATTTAATTTGGCAAAACTCCACTAATTTTATTTTATTCTCACCTGAGGATTTTTTTTTTTACTGATTTGAGAGAGAAACATGAACCAGTTGCCTCCTGAATGCGCCCTGACTAGTAACTGAACCCACAACCTAGGTATGTGCCCAGATCAGGAATCGAATCCACAACCTTTTGGTGCATGGGACGATGTTCCAACTGGTTCACCAGGCCAGGGCAAAACTCCACTTTTAACAGTCATATTCCCAAGAGTCATACCAAGAAGTACATAGGTATGACTATCTTATTAATGAACTGCAATGATGGTAATGTTTATTTTTTCCTTAACTGCCTTTAATTTTTTTTAATCCTCACCCAAGAATTCGTTTGTTGATTTTAGAGAGGGAGGAAGGGGGAAGGGGGTGGGGAGGGGGACATTGATCAGTTGACTCTTATACACACCCCAACCTGGTATTAAACCTGCAACCTAGGTATGTGTCCAGACCAGAAATGAACCTGCAACCTTTTGGTGTACAGGATAATGCTCCAACCAATGAGCTACCTGACCAGGGCTTTAACTGCATTTGAAGAAATTTCCTTACAAGAGAGCTAACCATAAACTTAACAACATTATCATGAAATTTCAGAATTTGAAATATTTTAGTTAATATACCTTAGTTTTCATGATAGTCCTCAGATTTGCCCAAGATCACACAGCTAGAAAGTGACAAGGTATATCTGAAGCCAGTTTCTCCAAACCCAAGTTCCATAGTTCATTAGCCCAAGCACACCGAGGGCCGAGATCTGAGTTACAGTGTCAGTGTGTTCTCAAGTGAACGCACTGTTCCCTCCCTCTTGCTCCCAACTAGAAGGCTACGGCTAACAGACTGCCTCTGTCAGGCTCGCTGCAGGGCTTGTAATCATTCCCGGAACTTTCCCCTGACTTCTCTTCACCTGCCAGCCTCTTGTTCTGGGTTCATGATGTAGTTCACAATGAGGAATACAAAGAACAACAAAGAGGCAGGAGCTCCCCCAGTTTCTCTTCAAGAAACATCCTCCTGAGGTAGTAGTTTCCTTCCCTCGTCCCATGAAGGGGAGAAGGAACAGTAGCAACATTTCCTCATCTCTCACAATGATAATAACTAAAGAAAACACTAATGTTAACACTGGGTTAACATTAATTTATATAATCACACACTTTTACATTTTAATTTTTTTTTTAATTTCAATAAGCATCAACTATCATAAGATAGCTAAAAGGGGCGCTTTGGGCACAATGACTTTTTGAAAGCACCCAATACATTCTAGAGAGGAATAAAATGGCAGGAAAGAAGAGGGTTGAAGTCTTGTCCCATTTCTGCTACTCGAGATTTGAGTGGTTTCTGGTAAATCATTATTTACAGTTTCCTCAAAATATTTATCCTACAAGGATTTCATGAGCATTATAGGATATGAAAACTATAAAAGGAATGTTCTCCAAAAATGTCAGTTATCTGGAAGAGCAAACAATATACAAGGTTGTAAATGAGCAGGAACTGGTCTTCCTCATGAGACACCAAAACACTTTCAGGTTATGTATTTCGAATCACTAAAATGGGAGATCAAGTAATGCTCTGAAACCAATCCCAGTGTTTCCCTGAGCAGTATTTCAATCATCGTTATTCACTGCTGAGACTACCTGATCACAGTCAGTAGAACATTTGCAACACCTCTATTACACTATCATGAACCAGTAGAGAAAAGCTCTGAGGAGGATTTTATAAGATAGAAAAATAATTTATCTTACAGGAAGTACGTTTTCTACTCTCCACTACTTTGGACTCTCCATTTTCAGTTGCTTTTCCTTCTTTTGAAAACACAAAATTTATATGTGGGCTCACAGGCAAGCCTACTTAATGTTTTTTATATACAACATATGTACTAAGAGAAATTTCATACCTCACTACAAGATGCAACTGCTCTGTGTAAAGGTGTCAACCATTTGCTGTCTTTGGCATTAACTCTAGCTCCTGCAACAAGAAGAAAAAAATAAATTGAAATATTTTGCATAAAATATTTTAAGTAAATCTCCTGAAATAGTTCTATATTGTCCAAATTGGGTAAGTAACAATTGAAAAAGTACTACTTCATTTTTATACTTTATACTAATAAATTACCCTTAAATTACAAAACAAAACTATCCTTTTTAATTGATACAATTATCCAATAAGGTATTAGCTCATTTTTATTAAAAAGATCATGTAGGCTGGAAAAGCCACCTTTATACAGAGCATATTCAAAGTAAAAAAATCAGACTCTACTTTAGAATGTGTGTTAAAAACTCAAATATTTAAATAAATGAATAAGAATACTCAGAGATAAAATGCAGACTATTAGAAAGTCTTCATTATATTTCTTTACTAATGAATATATGTTATAGAGCAATATAATATCGAAATAGTTTTCTAGTGACAATTAAAATGCATTAGTATTATAAAGCTATTGTATAAAATAAATACAATGGCTATAGACTTGGGAAAAAAATTGAAAAAGCAATGAACCAACCCGCATGTCTTCCCAGGTTATATCTGAAGGTTTAAAGAAGTAATAATTTTTTTTAAGATTTTATTTATTTATTTTTTTAGAGAGGGAAGGGAGGGAGATAGAGAGAGAGAGAGAGAGAGAGAGAGAGAGAGAGAGAGAGAGAGAGAGAAAGAGAGAGAGAGAGAGAGAGAGGGAGAGAAACATCAATGTGCGGTTGCTGGGGGTTACGGCCTGCAACCCAGGAATGTACCCTGGCTGGGAATCGAACCTGGGACACTTTGGTTCCCAGCCCGCCCTCAATCCACTGAGCTACACCAGCCAGGGCTAAAGAAGTAATAATTTTAAAAAATCAACTATGGATAGTTATTTAAAAATAATTAATCTAGAGACAAAAATTATCCTTAATGGAATGGAAATACTTTTAATAAGACAAAAAGTGTCCAAATTGGATAAGTAACAATTGAAAAAGTAGTACTTCATTTTTATACTTCATGCTAATAAATTACCCTTAAACTACAAAACAAAACTGTCCTTTTTAATTGATGCAATTATCCAATAAGGTATTAGCTCATTTTTATTAGTTCATTATATAATTTGAGGGGGTGGGGAAATGCACTGCACTGTCAGCAATCCCAGGTTTACATCCAAAATCATAACTAGCTTTATACATCCAGTCCAACCTCCGTATTTTCTAGATGATGAATCAGGGATATACTGAATACCTCAATGTCAGAGTCAACCATAGCAAAACCAAGGTTAGAATTGAGACCTCCTAATGTTTACATTCTATTTTCACTGTGATGTTTCAGGAAATAATCAAGCACAGTGATTTCAAGTAATAGATCTAGTAATTACTAGCTATGTGTCCCTAACTAGGTGTTTGATCCTTCTGAACCTACATTTTTTTGTCTGTGAAACAAATCTATATTTTGTTACAAAGATTACCATCTAATAAATGTATCTAGTATACATAACACAGATATACTAAAAGTAGATTTAAAAGTCTTGAATGAGAAAAATTAAATGATACAGGTGTAGGAAATCGTCCACAGATGCAGCAGCTGAAATTCTGTGTAGCTGAACATTCCGTGGGCAATGAAAGTGGGAACACTGAAAGAATTGACAACCAATATGAAAGCTTTCAAAATTGCTCAATTAGGCTTTGGGATAAAGAGAGTCAGCAAAATAAAGAAGCAGCCAGAGAGAGCAGTATACGTATTTACGTAATAAACATTTAAACAACCATCTACTTCTTCACAGAGAACAAGATGTTTAAAACATAAGGCTGTCTGACTACAATAAGGTAAGCATTTGTTTTGGGTAAGAAGTAGAATGTAGACAGTACAAATACTAGACATGTGTATGGTTTAGAAGGCTGGAGCTCTATACACAGTGAAGAAGTGATATAGAAAGTAGTCAGTCTCCTTCGTCCTCCATTTATCTGCTTGGAAAGTCAATGGTTCTCTGATATACATCCTTCTACAATTTTGCATGTATGTACACGGTAAAAGGGCAAGTCTTGGCATTGAGACTAAAGGGTAGTGACACAGGCACCGAGAAGAGACAAGTACCCTCTATAGACAAAGGTAGGGAAGAATAAGGCCTGATAGTGAAGTTTCAACAAATTGGAATGGTCATTAAGTTTGATTCAAGGTATTAACAAAACAGAATGTGGTTGTCACAAAAAATGAGGAGGATCTGTATGGTGATAAAGATGTGTGAAAGTAAAGTAAAAAAAGCAGTAAGTGAGAACTGTATGAATAATATTCATTACTTTTACATAGAGAAAGGCAGAGATCATATCTATATTCATATTTGCTTTATATGTATAAAGAAACCCGCAGGAATGCCAAGACATTCCCAACAGTGGTTGCCTATGTGACTGTGTTGGTGGTGGGATGTCATGAGAATTGGGTGATATGGTGGGGGGCTGGGGGAAAAAGGCAACTTCACTTTATACTGTGTAATTTATATAAATATATATATAATTCTCAAACAAAATTGAAATACTACCTATTCAAAAAATAAAATTTATTCCAGAGGGAATAAAAGGAGTGGTCATAAAAATTCCAAGAATTTGACTTCAAGTGCAAAGAAAAAAACTAGAAAACAACTAGGAAAAGGGTGAAGGTAAGGTAGTCTCTCTTTTGGTTACGAGTTATCAGATATACAATTGAAGTTAGAAAATCTTATTTTCATGGCACATTTGACAGCCCAAAGCAAAAATCCCCACTGGCTCCTGACATTTTAAGTTAAAATAATAAATTAGTTAGTTTTTCCATTCTCTTAATATTTAACTTATCAAAAAACACAAGTGACTACAACAAAGAATACACTAATGATACCATTACTTGCTACTAACAGAGAATTAGATTTAAAAATTGGCTGTTTTTTTTAGATGCTAAAGATACTTATCTGCAGGAAGATTAGCATAATGGGATATGATCATAATCTTTCTCAGAAGAGACACATCTTTCCTTAAATCATGGGTTTCTTCTAATAGCACTAATCAAATGTTTTAATTCCTTGGACATTAAAGGTCAAGTATATGAGAAATGGTTGGGCTATCTCTAAGGGTACCAATAAAACAAATTATCTCCCCTGCCCACAATGGTAATCAGTGTATGCTTTACATGTTAACAAAACACTATAAATATATACTACAAGAGCAGCAGCTAGCTATAAAATGAAAAATGGTGAAGAGCAACAAACATGGCAGCACGCTTCAGCTGTCCAGGCTCTCTGAGTTCATCTTGTGAACTCTCTTAAAGGTAACAAGAGAGCTTCAAAGTTAGCAACATACAAATAGACAAACTACAACACAAAAATAAACTGCAAAGTTATCCAGTAATGGAAAAGATGTTTCCAGAGTAAGATTAATCCAACAACTGAAAACTAGCCACAAAGGCTAACACTAAAGATAGAGACAGAAAAAAGAAGAAGAAATCATACCTACTTAAAACACAAAACTGTCTTCATAGAGAGAAATAAAACCAAATGTAACAGCTCTGGTGGTATCATCACATGATCTATATACATGGCAGAGCATATTTGTGGTTTATAAGGATAACCTTAAGTCACCAAGATGAATTTCTTTAGTATTTCTAGTTATTAAAACAGAAAAAGTATAAAACAGCAGTCCCATCTGAACTGAAGTTACTTTAGTGGGAGGCCCTGTGAAAGAAGAAAGCACTGCTGAGAAACTGGAGACAATAAAGATAGCAATTTAAAGATGACATCATTGATGACTACTGCAAAGCAACATTTACAGAAGGTCTCTTAAATGCTAAAAGTTCATCACATTAATCCAAAATGGTTATACCCAATTGTATAAAATCAAGTAATTTCTACACTAGACTCTCCTTCTCCAACAAATCCATGTATATCAACTAAGCATTCCCTTAAGATTTGCAGCCAAAATCTATGCCACCTCAAACATCTGAATTTAGATTCATTTTTTCTAGAGTAGATATGATTAGATTCCTGATATGCTGAAAGCAGAAGAAAACAAACAAGCAAAAATTTACTGCAGGGTCACTCAAACAAGCTGTGTCCATGATACTAGTTAGAGCAATGGTCCCCAACGTTTTTGGCACCAGGGACTGACTAGCTTGTAGAAGACAATTTGTCCAGGGAGCATGGGGGCTGGGGGAGAGGGGATGGCCTTATATCCTGCCACCAGATGCAGCTTAACTGTCATGTGCCACTCACTGATAGGGTTCTGATATGAGTCTGCAAGCAATTGATTTATTACGGTTTCTATGCTGTCCAACCACTCTGCTAATGATAATCTGTATTTGCACCCTCTCCCCAGCACCAGTATCACAGACTGAGCTCCATCCCAGATCAGACAATAGATTCTCATAAGGAGTGTGCAACCCAGATCCCTCGCATGCACAGTTCACAGTAGGCAGAGGTCAGGCGGTAATGCCAGCGATGTGCAGCATGCCAGTGATGTGGAGTGGCTGTATATACAGATGAAGCTTTGCTGGCTTGCCTGCTGCTCATCTCCTGTGAGGCCCAGTTCCTAACAGGCCACGGACCAGTATCATAGCCGTATTCTTTTGTGCCCATGCTGTTGATTGTTAAATGTAATGGTGTGATCATGACGCTGAATAAATGTGTCTTTAAGAAAACAAAACATAACAAAAACAGGCAACAGACTGACGTTGGTCCATGGCCTGGGGCTTGGGGACCCCTGAGTTAGCATATACAGAAAAATCCAGACAAATGGCTTCCTCTCACCCAATCTTTTAATCTAATAATTCATACACTTAAAAATAAATTCTGAAATGACAATTTTTAGAGAAAAATGTTTTTTAAAGTTAAGATTTCCAGAATTAGAAATAAACATCTAGCTCATGTGGATATAACTTGAAAAGAATTTTAAAAACTAAAAAATCTGATTTACTTACATTAGTCTATTCTGGGCTCTTAGACAGCAATGCAGTTCAAGAGAGGTCTGGATATGTGAGGAAACAGCCAGGGGTTAGTGAAAGGAGCCCAGGAGTAAGACCTGTGATCTAATAATGGCTCTGTAACCAACAGGCTGTATGACCTGGACTGTTACCTATAGCCTAGAGCTTCTTTGGTTAACCATAACTTCTGCCTCCTGTGTGTGTGTGTGTGTGTGTGTGTGTGTGTGTGTGGTGTATGGGGCAGGGAGAGGGGGTGAAGGAGGGTGGGTCTCAGGCTGAAACAACACAGGCAGCTCCTGTTTTTGCAAAGTGAGTTCTGAGTCAGTTACTCAAATCAGAGTATCCCACGTGATGCTAGGTCTCATTCTGCAAGAAACTGATCCACCTCCTTTCCCCCTAATCTAATCAGTCACCAACACCTGCCAATTCTTTAATTTTGGGAACCTCAGTTTTCAGTAAAACCAGGGGTGTCCGACCCCTGTGGGCTGCATGAGTCCAGGGTGGCTATGATGTGGCCCAACACAAAATTGTAAATTTACTTAAAAGATTATGAGATTTTGTTTTGTTTTGTTTTCATTAGTGTTCGTGTATTTAATGTGTGGCCCAAGACATTATTAAGACATCTTCTTCCAGTGTGGCCCAGAGACACCAAAAGGTTGGACACCCCTGGTCAGATCTCTAAGATTCATTTCCATTGATAACATTCTATCCTATTTTGAAATACTCAGAATAATTTATTTCATATTTATTAAAAATACCCGCCCTACTTTAACATTAAACAGATGAGGTAGTATCTTTATAACCTATGCCAAGGGTCCTCAAATTACAGTCCACAGACTGCTAGCTACCTATTGTGTAAATAAGGTTTTATTGCTAAGAACCACACCTATTCATTTAAGTGTTAAATTCATAGCTTTCACATTAATGCGGAGTAGTTACTAATGCGTCTGTAAGGTCCTTTACATAAAAAGTCTGTCATCCTCTGATCTAGGCGAAGTACTTAAGAGTGATACTATTAGTTATTTCTATTTTTCATATGTGCTTGTAATAATTACAAATAGTCCCACTAATAATTTCTAAAGCTTCGATTTGCAGGCACTAGTTCTCTTTGCTTCTAAGCCACAGAGGAGACAGTCTCCTGGCCAGTAAACGGGGCCAGAAGCCAAGTACTTTCACTACTCTTCCCAAACTGGAAATAATGCTTTCCTTTGGCTGCCTACCAAAAGCAGTGGCAAAAGCTTCAGATTCTGTTTTCAGGATGAAAGTAGAATGAACAAAAGACAAGTACATTTCCGTTTTTCAACCTGTAATGTTGGGGGGAAAAAACAACAGCTGCTGCACATTATCATTTAAGAGGGAGTTACGGACACTAGATATTGTGAATTGAATTGTACCCATCACGGTCCAATTCCTATGTTTAAGTCCTAACCCCAGCACCTCAGAATGTAACCTTATTTGGAAACAGGGTCTACACAGAGGTTACTAAGTTAAAATGAAGTCATTAGATGAGTCCTAATGCAATATGACTGGTATCCTTATAAGCAGAAGATATTTGAACAGGCTTGTACATCTGCACACAAAGGAGGCACAAGGAGAAGGTGGTCACCTATAATCCAAGGAGAAAAGCCTAGAACAGATGCTGCCCTCACAGCCCTAAGAAGGAAGCAACCCTGTTAATACCTTGATCTCGAACTTCTAGGCTCCAAAACTGTGAGAAAATAAATTTTTGTTGTTTAAGGCACTCAACTTGTACTTTGTTGTAGCAGCCCTAGAGAACTAATGCACCAGCCTTGTAGGCTTTCAAGGGTCATATACTTTAGGTCTAATTCCTAATACCTAAAATATATTTGTATTTCCTTATCAAAGACTGTATTTCCTATAAAAGGCCAATCAAATGGCTTTGTGATGAATGCCTTAAACAACAGTTATTTAAACACCTAATAATATGTAATGTAAACAGTCTGAGGCACTGCTAAACCTACGGTTTTAAAGACAGGCATACCTCATTTTATTGTGCCTTGATTTATTGCGCTTCACAGGCGTCTTTTTTTACAAGTAGGAAGAAAGATCTTCCACCAGCAAAAAGGTTATGACTTGATTTACTACAATACTTGCTTTACTGTGGTCTGGAACCCAACCCGTATTATCTCTGAGGTACACCTATATAAGCAGTAAGTAAACAGCTTCCATAAAAGTATCTATATTTAGATAGCCAAAAAATTAAGTCCTTAAAACAGAGCTCTTCAATTAAAAGTCACAACCTACAGAAATCTCACTAAATGCTAGGGGTGGGGGGGATGATTAGTGTGTATGGAGGGTGGTATAAAGTGCAGAGGGGAGGAAGAAGTGTTCAGATTATGAAAGAGTTAAGAATATGGACTCTGGCCCTGGCTGGTGTAGCTCAGTTGATTGAGCATGGACTGTGAACCAAAGGGTCACCAGTTCAATTCCCAATCAGGGCACATGCCTGGGTTGTGGACCAGGTCCCCAGTATGCGGTGTGCAAGAGGCAACCACACATTGATAATTAATTTTCTCTCTTTCTTTCTCCTTCTCTTCCCCTCTCTCTAAAAATGAATAAATAATATCTCAAAAAAAAAAAAAAAGAAAAGAATATGGACTCTGCACAGATTGTCTGAGTCTGAATGCTGGTCCTAGCTTTAATCAGGAGTATAACTTTCAGCCATAAATCTCTAAATGCTTTAGTTTCCTTACAGTTAAGAGGACAAAATGAGAGAAATGAAAAGGCTAAATTTAGCATAGTATTTGAGATATAGAAAGCAATCACTGTTTCCTCTTATTTCACTCCATTCAATAATAATCATGAAATTAATTCTACTAGACTTCAGTGTTACTCAAATCTGTGGAAGGATTCACTGGTTTGACTACATGTAACTTTTCAAAAATGATACCCCTTAATTCTGAGATACAAATCTCAGAGTTGCATCCTGTATGAATATTTGATTTCCAATAAATTTAGTCCTGAACTTTAGGTTAAAGAGAGTATTTCTCTTAAAAAAAAAAAAAAAAAAAAAAAGAAAAACCAAAATAGAAAAGAGGATGTGAAGAAATACCATCTTCAATACAAGAAAACAGCTACAACCACAAACTAAACTATAAAGAATTCCTACCAAACACAGTGACATCTGTATCAAAATGAGGAAGGATCTCAAGTCAAGTGACGCTTCTTCAGATTCTGGAAAGACTACTGAGTCTTCTACAAGACATATTTGTGTATATGTCCATCTGTCCCTTTTTCTCTGCTATGTCCTAGAATCTAACAATCTTTTAAATGAGCTGTGTGGGTTTTCCATAGGTGATGCTTCCTACACAACTCTGTAACACAGAAGAACAAGGTGGGGCAGTGCTAGAGGAGGGACCAGTCAGACACCTCAATTATTTTTGACCAGCTGAAGATGGAGGGTAAAAGTCAATCACCAGATCACTACCTAAGAACCTGTGATCTAAGGAGCTGTCAAGTCACCTGTATTACCCTAAGTACATCAAAAACTAAAGAGAGAGAATCCACTGTTAGGGTTGAGAGAAAACACATTTGGTTTGAGAGCTATTTGAAGAAAGCAAACCTAACTGATGCTCACTTTTTGCCTCTCCGTACTCTATTTAGTAAAAAGCTGTTTTGGAGAGAAGCATATTCCTCAAAGACATGTAAGAATTTGAGAGTTATCTATCACAGGACTAGAACAAAAATATAAGGGAGCAGAGTAAACTGAACAAATACAGTTAATAGATATATTTAAAAGAAATTATTCCAGGAAAGGAGAGAATGAACTTGTAAACTACTCTCTATATACAACTTCAGAGATATTAAGCTCTGAAGAGAAACCTCAAAGAAGAGTTCCAAGCAAGGGGTAAGATAAGATAAAGAGATGAGAACTGGCAGAGGTCAGGAAAGAAAAAGGAAAATAAAATAGTTACAGATAAAAGTCTATAAATAATAGAAAAAAATAAACACAACTTAAAACACAGCTAAGAATCTGAAACCATAGTCAGAGTAAATCTTTAAAAACCATGTCACTCCAATACAAACTCTCCATTGTTTTTTACTACCACTTTAAGGGCCAAAGCAAGTCTTTACCACAGTCTACAAAGTCACACATGATCTGGAACCCTTCCAACCTCTCTGCTTCATCTCCTACTGGTTCCTTTCACCTGCCTCCACACATGGCTGCCATTTCATGGCATTTGTTTTTGCTGGTCTCTCAATTTCCTCCAAATATCCAAGTGTTGCTTCCTTATTTTCTTCAGTTACCTTTTTAAATGCCATTTTATCATGAATCCTTTCCTGATACCACAATATAAAATAGCAACTGGCCTCACCCAACATACTATTCTAATTTTGTCACAGCAATTATCACTATAAGACACACTATATACATTAACTTGTTATTGTCTTCCCCATTAAAACATATACACATTGAAGAATGGGACTTCATCTATTCTATTCACATCTCTGCCCAGAGTACCTAGATACACAGACATGCTCCTTAAATATCTGCTGAATGAACGAAGGACAGGTATAAGGAAATAACCTAAAACTAAAAGGAAAAGAAAAATTACAATCAGAAAGGCTGATAAAGACAGATGGAGATCCAACTTTTATTACTAGCCAATCTACCCTTCAATTAAATAAAAAAGCAACAGTCCCAAATAAATAAGATATCAGGAAATAAGACATCCACAAGTTCTTACTGAAAATATGAAAACAAAAATCACTTGATGATAGTATCTACTCAACCAAGAGATATATCAAAATAAAAAACTTGGCCCTGGCTGGTGTGGCTCAGTGGACTGAACACCAGCCTGTGAACCAAAGTGTCACTGGTTCGATTCCCAGTCAGGGCACATGCCTGAGTTGCAGGCCAGATCCTCAGTAGGGGGCACAAGAGGAGCAACCACATATTGATGTTTCTCTCCCTCTCTTTCTCCCTCCTTTCACCTCTCTCTAAAAATAAATAGAATGTTTCTAATTTTTTTTTTAAATTTAGGAATAGAGAAAGAAACTATGGATAAAGACAGAGGTATGTATGTGTATATAAACAGTAGTAATTATGATGACAAAATAACATAAAGTCATAATGCTTGACAATAAAAACACAAGAGTGAAACAAATTAAAGAAAGCTATTTCCTAATTTCTCAACATAAAAAGTCAGAAAATAATCAAAACCAGAAACATGACCATAGGAGAACATGGTTTTATAAAATAATTTCAAATTTTTTATATTCTTTGTTTTTCATTTTAAAGAAATATTTTAGGAACAAATAATCGTGCCAGGGATACCAAAGTAGTTTTTATAATAGAAAATTATAGTAATTTACTTTATTGTGTGCTCTTACTGAAGCATGTCATCACTTTTCAATAATGCCAGAACTATGTGGGGATTATTTCACATTGCTTATTTTCTTAAGTCTATACCAGTTAAGGTTAACGTAATGTGACATGTTATTGGTAATTAAGGGCAAAATCAATCCCCCCTAACTTTTGCTACACTGTTTTCATCACTCTGACAAAAGTAGTTTAAGTTGTTGCCTATTTTTTTCTCCATGTACTTATCTTCTTTATCAAAGAAATCAATCAGGATGAATACCTAATTTCAATTCTAAATTATAACTAAACTTACAATACAATTACAAGGTAGTTTTCAAATCAGGAGTATGGAAATCAGTGTCTAACCTGGGCTTCAACAATCATGGCATTCAAATCAAAGCTAAGAAGAACCCCCGAAGCACCAATACAGACCAATACAGAACCTTAAGAGTCCACATATACTTGAAGGCTACTCTTCTGAGTGATATTTATCCCCGCCTGAAGTTCTAGGGATAAGATTGATATGTAACTTTGTATGTTTTAGGTGTACAACTTAATATGACATGCACATATTGCAAAATGATTCAAGTTTAACATCCATCATCTCATATAGTTAAAGATTTATTTTCTTGTGATGAAAGCTTTAATCTATTCACTTACTAACTGTCAAATATACAGGATGAGGCAAAAGTAAGTTTACAGTTGTTCATATAGAAAATAATACAATAATGAAGAAATAATACAAGAATAAACTCTGTGTTTCATGTACCCACAGCTGTAAACCTACTTTTGCCCCACCTGGCATAATACAGTATTGTTAACTATAGTCACCATGTAGCACATTACACCCTCAGAACTTACTTATGTTATAACTGGAAGTCTATACCTCTTGACCACCTTTACCTATTTATCCCATACCATATTGCCCATCTCTGGCAACCACCAATCTATTTTGTTTCTGTGAGTTCAGTTTCTTTAGATTCCACATACAAGTGAGATCATGCATTATCTTTCTGTGTCTGGCTTATTTCTCTAGTGCAATGTCCTCAAGTTTCATCCATGTTGTTGCAAATGGCAGAATTTCCTTCTTTTTTATGGCTGAATATTATTCCACCATGTGTGTATATGTGTACCACATCTTCTTTATTCATCTGTTGACAAACACTTAGGTTGTTTCCATGTCTCCACCATTGTAACACTGCAATAAACATGAGAGTGTTTATATTTTTGAGATGGTAATTTCATTCCTTTGGATAGATACCCAGAAGTGAAATTGCTGGATCATATGACAGTTCCATTTTGAATTTTTTGAAGAATTTCCATATTGTTTTCCATGATGGCTATACCAATTTACGTTTCCAACAACAGTGCACATCAGTCCCCAGGATCTCTTTTCTTCACATTCATGCCAATACTTGTTATCTATTGCCTTTTTTATGACAGCTTTTTTGTGAAGTGGTATCTCACTATGGCTTTGCTTTGCATTGCCCTGATGATTAGTGATATTGAGCAACTTTTCATGTACCTGTTGGCCATATTTATGGCTTTTTTTTGGGGGGGGGGGGAGTCTATTCAGCTCCTCGACCTAATTCTTAATCAGATTTTTAAAAAGTTTTGCTATTGAGTTGTATGAGTTCTTTATGTATTTTGGATATCAACCCTTTATCAGATATATGGCTTAAAAATATTTTTCCCCATTCTTTTGGTTGTCTTTTCATTTTATTGCTTTCCTTTGATGTGAAGAAGCTTTTTAGTTTGAGGCAGCCTTGCTTGTTATTTCTACTTTTGTTGCCTTTGGTATCAAATCCAAAATATCGTTGCCAAGATTGACATCAAGGAGTTTACCCCTTATGTTTTGTATATGGTATAAAACAGCAGTCCAGTTTTATCTTTAGCATGTGATAGTCCAATTTCCCTAACTGGACATTTATTGAAGAGATGTCCTTTCCCCAATGTATTATATATTCTTTTTATTATAAATTAATTGACTATATATGTGTGAGTTTATTTTGGGCTCTCTTTCTGCTACACTGACCTATATCTCAGTGTTTATGTCAATATTATATTGTTCTGATTACTATAGCCTTGTAATACAACCTGAAATCAGAAGGCATGATGCCCCCAACTCTCTCGCTCTTTCTGAAGACTGCTTTGGTTATTGCAGTTGCATAGAAATTTTAGAATTTTTTTCTATTTCTGTGAAAGATGACATTCGAGTTTTGATAGGAACTGAATTCAATCTGTGAATTTTGGGTGGTAGACTCTTAACAACGCTAATTCTTGCAATTCATGAGCACAAAATGTCTTTCCATTTATTTGTATCCTCTTCATTTTTTTCCATCAATGTCTTACAGTTTTCAGTGTGCAGTTCCTTGGTGAAATTTATTCCTAGCTATTTTACTCTTTTTGATGCAACTGTTAAGTGGGATTGTTTTCTTAATTTCTATGGTTTTGTATCCTGCAACTTTACTGAATTCATTAGTTCAGTTTTTGGTGGAGTCTTTTTAGTTTTCTGTACATAATATCATGTGATGTGCAAATAGAAGCAGTTTTGCTTCCTCTTTTCCAATTTAAATAACTTTAATTTCTTTTTAATTAACTCTTCTGGCTAGGACTTCCAGGCTACAGTGAATAAAAGTGATGAGAGTGGGCATTCTCGTCTTGTTATTGATTTTAGAAGAAAAGCTTTCAGCTTTTCACCTTTGAGTATGACGTTAGGTGTGGATCTCTCATTTATGGCCTTCATTATGTTTATGTATGTTTTCTGTATTCTCACTTTGTTGAGCACTTTTACTGTGAAGAGACATTGAATTATGTCAAATACGTTTTCTATATGAGCATCTATTGAGATGATCATATGAGTTTTCACTTTGTTAATGTGATGCGCTGATTGATTTGTAGATGTTGAACCTATCCTGCATCCCTGAAATAAATCCCACTTGATCATGCTGTATGATCTCATGTATTGTTGAAATCAGTTTGCTAATATTTTGTTGAGGGTCTTTGTAACTATGTTCATCAGTGGCCTATAATTTTCTTTTTCTATAGTGTCTTTGAATGTTTTGTTAAGAGGGCAATGGTATCCTTATAAGAAAGTTTGGAAGTGTTCCTTCCTCTTCTATTTTTTGGAAGTCTGAGAATAACTAGTATTAATTTTTTGGTTTTTGTTGGTTTTTTTTACAAGTTGGTGGGATTCACCATTGAAGCCATCTGTCCTGCACTTACTTTATTTTGTTAGGAAGTTTTTTTGTAGTATGGATTCAATCTTCTTACTAGTAAATGGTCTGTTCAGATTTCCTATTTCTACATGATTCAGTCTTGATTGTATGTTGTACATGATTCAACTGTATCTTTCTAGGAATTTATCCATTTTGTCTAGGTTGTCCAATTTGACATATAATTTGTTCGTAGTTCTCTCTTATGATCAATCCTTTGTATTTCTGTTGTATCAGCTGTCATGTCTCCTCTTTCATTTATGATTTTATTTACTTGAGTTCTTTTTCTTGGTAAGTCTAGCTAAAGGTTTGTGTATTTTATTTTTTAAAAATCAAGCTCTTAGTTTTATTGATCTTTTTATTTCATTTATCTCTACTCTGATCTTAAATTTATGAAGACTTATTTTGTGACCTAACATATGATCTATCCTGTAGAATACTCCATGTGTATGTGAGAAGAATGAGAATTCTGTGGTTAGATGAAATGTTCTGTAAATGTCTATTAAGTCCATGTGTTCTAATCTGTAGTTTAAGTCCAAAGTTTTCTTATTGATTTTCTGTTTGGATGATCTAGCCATTGTTGAAAATTCTTAACTAGAATTTGAATATAAAATTTGAATATGGGTTATTTTTACTAGCTGGTTTTTTTGAAATCTATTTCATAGAATTCAACAGTTGGCTTATACTTAGTGTGTTCTAAATCATGTATTATATATTTTATAAAACCATTCTAATCAACTTTCAAAGAGTTAATGGGAATTTTAAATTGATATAACATGAATATAAACAGAGGAAACATTTTGGAATTGTTATTTTTTATAAAAATTAGCATAAGTCATTTCATATACACAAAAGTTATAGCAAATACCATAATCCACCAAACTAAAATTCCTTCTGATTCAGGTTTTGATCTCCCTAAATCAGGTAAAGGTGGATTTTTATAGCAGGCCATGGCAGTCATCCTATGTAACATCAATTTTAGGTTAGGAACATATCCTGATTACTCCCTAGCTTTTAACTTGTTGTAACTCTGTTAATTATAAATTATACAAACCCTCATTATTTATTCAGCTACTTAGAAGCCCTGTTCAGTCAGATGCTTATGTACAGCTTTAAAAGCTGCTTTTTGATTCAATAATTTGCTGAATAAGAATTTATATGCTCCAACTATAAAGAGTAGAGTTTGTCTTTTTGTTTTTCTAGATCATGGAAATAAGCTCTTTTCCACTTTTCCCTAGAGTTAAGTCAATCCTTCCACTTTAGTATCTCATAGAATATCACTAGATTTCAAAATAGGAAAGGGAGAATTTTTAAAGAAAAGAGAATGGTTCCTTAAAAAATAATAACCCACATTTTAATTATCTATTATATATCAGGTACTTTTCTAGGTTATCTTAACTATATCATCACCTTATTTTACATATAAGTCTGTAAAATTTCTATTATTCCCACTTATCTGCTGAGGAGGTCAAGGATGAAAAATTAGCTCTTTATACTATCTGCTGTGCCACTCATGGCAACACGCAGCCTGGCTTATTTTTTCATTTGAATGCAAACACTGAGGGTCTATTTTAGAAATCTAGCCTTGGATTTCATTTCAGCTCATTTTACTCCAAATCCAATTATGCTTTTATTTATTTTATTTTTCTTATATTAGAACCTAGGTGATAGTCTGAAGAGCTATCAACTCCTAAGGAAAAGCTTGATTTGCATCCACAGGAAATAGATCATTTACCTTCCTTCCCTTTTACCTCCTTGCCCCTTACCTCATCCCCTTTAACTCCATGCTACTAACCTACTTCCACCTCTCCCAGTCTGATTTCCACTAAAGACTTGGAAAATTGAAACCAAAATGTGAATAAACTTCAAAAAAGGAGACAGCCTAAATTGAATATTGCTAAAATCGTACATATATTCAGCAAGTATTTACTCAGAATCTATTATGTATTCATCATGATATATGCATTGGGAGTAAATATTTTAGGGAACAAAGCAGTTTAAACCCTTGACTTCTGGGGATTTTATGCTTTTTTAGGGGAGATAATGACAGGAAACAACTAAAAACTTAATTTTTTATTCTGAGAACTCTACATTAATTTAGAATTTTGTTTTTCCTTTTAAAAATAGCTACATGAGTTATTATTTCATAAGACTGATAAAATACAATGTTAAAAAATATTTTTCAAAGAAGGGTTGACATAAATTTTTATACATGTATAATAGTTAATTTATACATGATTTTTATTCAAATTATTCAAAAGACTTTAAGCTTTCTCTAAAATGCTTATTTCATGCTGATATCTGATACTATTACACTCATAAGGATCATCTGACTATCATAAATACCAGTAAGTCAACTTTCTATAAGTAACTAAATACCCTTGATGCAAAGTTACTTTTAAAGGGAAGAATTAAGTCAAACTTTGAACACTTGGAAAGTTTCTCCTAGGTATAAAAATTTTAAATGAGGTTTGGGGGCAGCAGAAAGAATCTCTCTATATTGAGTCATGAAGTTCTTATGTTAAAATGAAAGTAAATGGACAGAATTCTGTGTTAAAATGAAAAATATGCATCAGTAGAGTTCTCATCCTAAGTCCTAAACATTAAACTAACTGGAATTATACTTTTTATAACCTAGCTATTTCTTAACATAAAACTGTTTCTTGGATAATGTTTGTAAAGAAAATACAATATATTAAACTGTATCCCATTCATTCACGTTATAGCTGAAGATGTCTCAATTATGAAAACATCTGATTTTTCTCTTGAAATCCCTCAGTTCTATGGCTAGTAAATTTCAGCTGAAAACCAGTGAGTTAGTAACCATAAAGAACAGACACGTTCAAGGAAGTACATCAACGATGAAGTTATTCATGGAGAAATTAATATAAGAATATTAGCTAGGTCCATATTTAATGATTTTTAATTCCATATGATCATGAAATTTGTTATTAAACCAAATTTTAAAAATTTTATGAACTTATAATGGCAAAATTATGTTTAGGCTACTATTTAATAGATTGTCATTAAAAATTTCCCTCAGTGCTCCTCCCAAATATCAAAGAAATGATACTACTATAGCTCTAATTACATTCATTATACACATGTCTGTGTGATCTGGCAACACAGGCACAATTCAAATACACACATCCTTTCTCAATAAATATCATTTATAATGAACTGGCTGCAACAAAAATATTCCTAAGTTCTGTTTTATGACTATAGGCAGTTTAACCACAATAGTAGCTATTCTGTTAAGAGGTAGTTGTACCATTACTTCATACTGTAACCCTTAAACAGTTTAGAAGGAATTTAAAATAAAATATAATTTCCTAAAATGTGTTTTATAGGTCCTCAAGTACAATTAGATGAAAGCTATTTAAAGATGGAAATCATGCTGGTATCACTTTCAAAATTTATCTACAACCATACCATTTCTTACCACCACCAATGGACTAAGCGACCATCACTTCCCCCTTGGAGAACTGTAATGATCTCCAAGACATCCTGGGATCAATGAGGTCCACAAGGAATACTCTATATAATACCCTATCCTATATAATGCTCATCCATCCCATTATTCTCATCTGGTTTTTCATTTTCCAATAGCACTTATCACCATCTAACATACAACTAACAAATGCCTGTAAAATTTACTGGCATGTACAGCCTGTTTTTCTTTATTAGAATATATGTTCGACAAGGTCACTGATCTTCTTTTGTTGTTTAATGTACACTAATCTCTGAAACAACACCTGGCACATGATATGAGATGAATATTTACAGAATGAACAAAAAAGTTTCAGCTTATTAACCAAATAGTAAGAAATAGTCAATTAGGCTTGATAAATATTAATTACAACAAAAAAATGCACGATGTGCTGTCATTTTATAGAGCTTACCATACCAGATAAAATAAGCAGTTCAATGATCTCTGCATCTCCAAGATATGAAGCGGCATGCAGTGGAGTTCTCTTTTCATTGTCCTGTGATACGAAGGAAAAGTGACACATAAGTTTTAATATATACTTAATTTTAACGTACCTTAAATGAAGAAAAACCACTTAACTACCAGCTTACTATTTCCACAACTCAAGTCTAGTCTGCAAGTCCTAGAACATTTCCTTGCTAGAAGAAAAACCAAAAACCAAAAACCAACCAACAAACAAAAAAAGGCTTTAAAAGAATGGTAGAAAGTACATCGAAGAATAAAAGAAAAAAATCTAAGATAACAAAAAAATAGTTTCTTAGACTTTCTTTGAATGAAGATACCTAAGCTTCTGACATACACAGGCAAATTTTCTTTACTTCATACTGTACCCCCACCAATATATATTTCCATAAGTTTACATAGTTTAGAGTTGTTGACCTAACTAAATAAAACAAACCTTAAAAAATCAAAATTTTTGCTTATGAAAATTTTACTACAGGAGTGCCTGTGGTGGCAAAAAGAGAAATTTCCTTTGAGGATTTGAAATCATTCCTTAATACGCTCTTAAGGTTTTCCTTAGAGTCCCTGCCGTTTCATTTTTAGTTCCAAATATATATTCCTACCTTTCTAAATACCAAAAATACAGTTTTCCAAATCTTCCTCCAGAAAGAGAAGCTGCATCTAATGTATGGCTTCATGTACTACTCCCCTCAAATGTTTTCTAGTTTGAGAAGCAAGATCTTAGGGTAAAATCACATTCCAGGATTTTTAATTCATATTTACAAGGCATCTAAAGTTATGAGAGTGTTGCTGATTTGGTTGCATCTGAGAAAGCTATTCATTTAGAAATAATTACTTAAAAATTCACATTTTTTGTAAGGCTTTTGTGACGTTAATTGTTTTCACTTGTCCCTTTCCCGCTATGTCCACAGAAATGGAGTTTTAGCTACCTTGAAGTCTAGGAGTGTATTCCTAGACCTGTTACTTAGTGTGGACTAGCGGTATGATAGTGGAAGTGAAAGGCACACTTTCAGGTCACCTTCAACTAAAAAAAAGAACCACCTTAGAGATGGGCTAATCCTCTGCCACGTCCCACAAACTAGAAGACAGATGCAAAACTGAGCCAGCTTTGGCCATGCAGAGGTAGGCCAGTATTTTAGAAGTGTGTCATGCAACAAAATCTGAATAATCTTGTAGAGCAGAGTTACCCCACAAAACTGGACCATGATCTCTCTCAATAGCCTAGAAGTTATACTTCTTTGACTAGTATACATGTGTACACTAGTCACACATCTTTGACTAGGTTATTGTATTTTGGGGTCTCCTATCATATCAGAATACTACAGCTTTCAAGATTTAAAATAACTAAAAAATTTATTTCACATTGTAATAATTTTCTAGTTTGGCAATACCTCGATTGCTCTAAGAAAGGATAGTCAGACTATCAAGAATACATTAGTAAAAACCACTAGTCAAAACCGAAGTTAAAAGTTATTCATAGGCAATCAAGAAAGGCTTAGCTGTACTTTATCAAAGCATTATAAAGATGTAAAAATCATCACTGTCTCTTCATTCATTTCTTCATATAATTTTAATATATCTGTGACATTGTTTTTGGCCTTGTAACAGTAACAGGTGCTCCAGTAAAGGGAGATTAGTCAAGTGGCTATTAATGTTGTTTAGTAAGCTAAGAGTTCGGTCTCTCTAACCAGCAACAAATTTCCAATACTCCAGCAAACAGATTTCTCTGCACAGAAATTACTGAACAATTAGTCATTAAGAAGCTAAGACAGAACCACTAAAATATAAGACTTCATTGAAAGTTTGAGTCCTAATTCAGTTGTTTTAGTAAAAGAATCCTTGCTCTGGCTGGTATAGCTCAGTGGACTGAGTGCGGGCCTGCAAACCAAAGGGTTGCCGGTTTGATTCCCAGTCAGGGCACATGCCTAGGTTACAGGCCAGGCCCCCAGTTGGGGACACAAAAGGAACAACCATACACTGACGGTTCTCTCCCTCTCTTTCTCCTTCCCTTCCCCTCTCTCTAAAAAAATAAATAAATAAAATCTTTTTAAAAAAATAAAAAAATAAAAGAATCCTTGGTTTAAGGTTTTCGGTGTTAATCATTAAACAGCAAACTTCCCCAGAGTGTTTAACTATAATCAGATTGAGAAATATATTACTCAAATTGAGAAACATATCTATTACACAGGATAAATCATACACACTGCACACAGCAAAAATGAGTCATTTATGTGTGAGGGATGCCTGGAATTCTATGACTCAAAGGCTTAAATACTATTAATGTATTTTATGACTCATGTACATAGTTTTCCCATTTTAAAAAGCAATTTAAGAAAAAAGGAAATAAACTGGTCCATTAAAAATTTAACCTATCATCTTTAAATTTAATACAGTTAAATATTAAAACTCAAACAACAAAATATTTAAGATTCCTTTTAGTAAAGTTTATTAAAATGAAAAAATGACCATCCCCTTATATACACCAATTCCATTTCATGGAACTTTTCTTAGGCAAAGGTATTCCTATCTGTGTGCAAACAAAAGATTACAGTATATTCACTGATCATTATAGGAAGCAAAGTGATGAAAACAATTTAAATGACCACCAATAGGGAAATGGTTATCTAAATTTATGAAAACACAAGTTCTTCACCAATCTTCATTTAACGGACTCACATGGTCAATCAATATTCTCTGCTTCCAGAGTAAAACTAATGGAGACTTTGGCACACCATATATTTTTGACTATTAGAGTACCACTAATAAGACCATGCACTTTTGTTCCCACCACTGGGTGTATGTTTATCAAGAATAAGATGTTTGTCACCACAACTGTTTGTGCCAATTGTACCAGCAATCATAACTACACAACTTATTACTATCACTTAAACTAATGAAATAGGAATTTAAAAAGTGAATTGTTTCTATGATCACTACGTTGTATACTTTAAAAAGATTCAAACAAGCACCAAAAAAAAAAATAAAAGTGCGGTTGAACTGGGTGTGGCCAAGACAACTAAAACACTAAGACAAACACTAAACCTATAGAGAGGCTCTGGCTCGAGTTTGATTCTTAAGTGTCTAAATTCTTACATTGCTTAAACCCAATATAGGATTTACAGATAATGCATCAAGGGTATGGTCTACGCAAGGAGGACAACACTGAAATCCTGTCAGTAAAGTTCATACTGTCAATAAAAAAGCCTTGGTCCAATTTTTTTTTTAATTTTTTAAATTGTTGTTCAAGTACAGTTTTTTGCCTTTCCCTCCACACCTCCCAACCACCCCAGCCCTCCCCACTTTCCTCCCCCATTTCCACACCCCCCTTGTTGTTGTCATCCATATTTCCTTTATAATTGTTCCTGTAAACTCTTCTCCCTTCTGATCACTGTCAGTCTGTTCTCAATTTCAATGTTTTTGGCTATACTTTGCTTGCTTGTTTGTTTTGTTGATTAGGTTCTTGTTAATGGTGAGATCATATAGTATTTGTCTTTCATCGCCTGACTTATTTTACTTTGCATAATGCTTTCTAGTTCCATCCATGCTGTCACAAAGGGTAGGAGCTCCTTCTTTCTTTCTGCTGTGTAGAATTCCACTGTGTAAATGTACCACAGTTTTTTGATCCATTCATTTACTGGTGGGCACTTAGGTTGCTTCCAGTACCTGGCTATTGTAAATTGTGCTGCTATGAACATTGGAGGTGCATAGGTTCTTTTGGATTGGTGTTTCAGGGTTCTTAGGATATAATCCTAGCAGTGGAATTGCTGGGTCAAAAGGCATTTCCATTTTTAGTTTTCTGAGGAAATTCCATTCTGTTTTCCATAGTGGTTGCACAAGTCTGCAGTCCCACCAACAGTGCACTAGGGTTCCCTTTTCTCCACACCCTCTCCAACATTTGCTGTTTGTTGCTTTGTTTACGATGGCCATTCTGATGGGTGTGAAGTGGTATCTCATTGTGGTTTTAATTTGCATCTCTCTGATGGCTAGTGATACTGAGCATCCTTTCGTATGTCTCTGGTGTTGGTCCAATTTTTAAAAAATGGCTGGTTAATACACTTGTTACAGTAAAATGCTTAAAGATCATTTGGTATGATTCCTTCTCTCAGACTTTGATAAGAACCATATAATGAAATACCATTAAGAATTCTGCATCCAATTCCAATGTGTGGGGGTTTAGCCTCCATACAACCAAGCAACGCTCCAAGATGAACTGAGTGTCCCAGGACTCAATTCTGACACTATCCTCCAGGAGTTAGCATCAGACCCCACAGATTAAGGTTTCAGTCCTACAAGACTACCACCCCCCTCTTCAGATACCAATAGCAGGTCTTTTACCTGTACAACAGTTCCCCTTTATCCATAATTTTGCTTTCCACAGTTTCAGTTACCCATGGTCAAGCTTGGTCTGAAAATCTTAAATAGAAAATTCTAGAAATAAACAACTCACAAGTTTTAAATTGCACGCCATTCTAAGTAGAGTGATGAAATTTTGCACTATCCCGTCTGGGAAATGAATCATCCTTTTATGCAGTGTAGTTCTGCTCCTAGCCTGTTAGCCACTTGGTAGCTATGTCCATTATCCGATCAACTGCCTTGGTGCTTGTGTTCATGTAACTCTTTTCTACTTAATAATGGCCCGAAAGTGTAAGAACAGTGATGCTGACAATTCAGATATGCCAAAGATATTTTAATTGAAAAGGTGAGTACAGTACAATAAGATATTCTGAGGGAGAGAGACCACATTCAATGATTGCCTTTCTGTAAGCCTATGCCTATGGTCTGTGAATCTCCCAGGTGTTTCTGAGTACTTTCCCCATGCCCTCTAACCCTCCACAGTGGGACAAGATGGCTAGAGTGGGCTGGAGTTGGGCATTTCCCTTCCCGCAGGACAGTCAGGTTCTGATACTACCTCAGGAAATTAGACTCTGGTTAACTAGCTTCCCCTGAAGGCAGGCCTTGTTAAGACAGAGTGCTCTGCCTTATTTCAGAATGGTTCCTTTTCCATTCATTCCTGTTGGAAGCTTGAGGTGAGTTTCCTCTAATATTTACTGTGAGTCTGGTCAAGGTCCTGGAAGAAGGTAAATCTCACCATATTGTGGGGGCCTCCCTATAACTAGGCTCCCTGGAGAGAACCTCTAGCAAGTCATCAATTACAGTTCAGGGTTCCATACCCCAGAAGTGGTTCCTGACGAAGATTCTGCTCACAAGTCTGTTCTGGTTAAGGGGTGGTTCTCTCCATATCTACCTATGTCTCTTCGATCTTGGGGGTAGTACTTTGCTCTGTACTCTCCCCTATTACAGACCCTCAAGAAGGTCTATAGATCTGCGATTTTTTAGTCTATTCAGCTTTTTTATTTGTGTGAGGTGGAAGTGGTGACTTCCAAGGTCCTTACATATGGAACTACAATCCAAAGTTTCCTTCCTGCCTCCTTTTAAGCAGTTAGGAAACCTAGCCCTGAAAGCACCCACATAACTTCCTTTCACTTCCCACTGTCAGTCTTGTTTCACTTTCTATACCTAAATCAACCACTTGGTTATTACCCCTCCAGGTAGGAATGGGGTCATGTTCCAGTGAGTGATTTGGGGGACAAGACAGCCAAACAAAATCAGTGCTCAGTCCATTAGAAGAAAGGGGAAAATGAACAAACACTGAATAAGTAGTCAAAGTTTCTGCCACTTTGTGACTTTTACATAGCCTCTGATATTCTCTCTCTTTCTAAATACTTGAGTTATCTGGATAACGTGGTATGAGGGAAGTATCAGAACAAGCGAGGCTCCTACCTAGAGAAGAAATTAAAACTCAATTTTGTTACTACCCAATGAAATGAAAAATGTAATGAAAGATAAATCATTTAACAGGATTTTGAAATTTAAGGAATTGGTAAGGACTCCTTCCCTCCCCAAACTGCTGTGAAAGAACATATGTTGAAGCAAATAGAATAGAGTTGTCGAAGTAATATATTAAGAACAAAACCTTAGAGATAATCTAGTTCAATCATCTCATTTTACAAATGAGAAAAGCAGGGCTCAGAGAAGCTGAACCACTGAAGGACACATAGACTAGAGTCTAGTTTGCTCTTGCAATTTCACTTTGGACCTCTTCACTTCCTCACAGTTTAAACAAGTTAACAGCAATCATTCTTCATGTACATGTGTTTATACAGAAATATCTGGATGTATATTATATATTACATTTTAGAAAATAATTTTTTAAACATCATAGCAGTAAGAAAGGACTCATTATCTTCTATAACTGTAGACCTATGGTCCCACTGTAGAAAATTTTTCCACAATACAACAATCTTTTTTTTCTTAAAGATTTTATTTATTTATATTTAGAGAGAGGGGAAGGGAGGAAAGAGAGAAACATTGATGGTTGCCTCTCATAGGCACCCTGACTGGGGACTGAACCCACAACGCAGGCATGTACCCTGACCTAAAAATGAAATGGTGACCCTTCACATTGAGGGACAACACTTAACCAACTGAACCATACTGGCCAGGGCTCAAAGTAACAATTTTAATGGGTTATTTGTTTTACTGCCCTGTATTTAGGTGATATTTATAGTACAAAGTCTGGGAACAAAAGTGAGAAGCTTTCATTTCTTAGAAAAGAATCACATAAAATAGTAGAAACAGAAGAACCCACCATATGATAAATCACTTAAACAAAAATATCACACTGCCTACTAGGCTATGCATGCAACCAAAAGATTTGCACATTTGAATTAATCAACAGTTTCATTTATGTCTAGACACATCTAACAAATGACTTCATAATCACACTAGTTGATGGAGCTTATTTTGGGACTAAATCAGTACCTTGGAGTGGCAGAAGAACTGACTTCATTTACAAATATACCATATACAAAGCTACTCAAGTGACCTCACTAAACTTTAAATGTTAATGTTCAGCACAAGATAACATTATATACAATAACAAGTTGAGAATAAGAAATCTAGATTGTCACAAATATATACACATATACGGCCATGATATTTAACTGAAATTAAGTATATTTCTCAATTAATAAAGATAATCTGTATATGTAGCACTAGCAAATTACACATTTGTAACTTTAAACCTTCATTTAGAAAAGAACTAAAAAATCAAGTAAGTGTCAGATTACAACTTCTGGCTAACATGGAGGCATAGGTAGATATACTCTGGCTTCTTGCACAACCAAAAAAAGTAACAACCTATTTAAATACAAAAAACAACCAGAACTGTCAGAAAATAGAACTGTATGGAAGTGCAACAACCAAGGAGTTAAAGTAGAAACATTCACCGAGACTGGTAGGAGGGGCAGAGACGGGCACCCGGGAGGACAGGATGCTGACAAGGTGGCAGCTGATAGACCAGATGATCCCACATTTGTGTGTAGATAAGCTGGGAGGAAGAACTGGGGAGTTAGACAGACTGTGCAACCCAGGGTTCCAGCTCTGGAAACTAAAGCCTCAAAACCTCTGGCTGTAAAAACCTGTGGGGGTTACGATGGCAAGATAAACTCTCAGTCTCAGAAAAGAGTCCGCTGGAGGGGCCCACAGGATCCTAGAACATACATAAGCCCACCCACCCAGGAATCAGTACCAGGGCACCATGCAAAAGGGCACAATCCACTTGTGGGAAGCAAGGGAAGTGACTAAAAGCTGGGTGAGAGCCCAGCAAACAGCATTGTTCCCTCTCTGACCACCCCCCTCCACATACAGCACCATAACATGGCAAAGTCTGTTGCCCTGCCCTGGTGAATACATAGGGCTCTGCCCCTCACTATGTAACAGATGTGCCAAGATAAAGAAATATGGCCCAAATGAAAGAATAGATCAAAACCCCAGAAAAACAACTAAAAGATGAGGGAATAGGCCCTCATCAGGTGCAGATTTCAAAACACTGGTAATCAGGATGGTCATAGAAATTATTGAGTACCGGTGCAAAACAATGGAAGAAGTGAAGGATATACAAAGTGATATAAAGGAAAATATACAGGGAATCAACAGTGAAAGGAAAAAAAATGGGATTCAAGCCAACAATTTGGATCAGAAGGAAAAAATAAACATTCACCCAGAACAGAATGAAGAAACAAGGATTAAACAAAAATGAGGAGAGGCTTAGGAACCTCCAGGACGACTTTAAATGTTCCAACATCCGAATCATAGGGGTGTCGGAAGGAGAAGAGGAAGAGGCGAGAAATTGAAAATTTATTTGAAAAAATAATGTAGGAGAACTTCTCCAATCTGGTGAAAGAAATAGACTTCCAGGGAGTCCAGGAAGCTCAGAGAGCCCCAAAGAAGTTGGACCCAAAGAGCAACACACCAAGGCACATCATAATTACATTATTCAAGATGAAAGATAAGGAGAGAATCCTAGAAGCGGCAAGAGAAAAGGAGATAGTTACCTACAAAGGAGTTCCCATAAGGCTGTCAGTTGATTTCTCAACAGAAATCTTGTAGGCAAGGAGGGGCTGGAAAGAAGCATTCCAAGTCATGAAAGGCAAGGACCTACATCCAAGATTACTCTATCTAGCAAAGCTATCATTTAGAATGGAAGCGCAATTAAAAGTGCTTCCCAGTAAGGTCAAGTTAAAGGAGTTCATCATCACCAAATCCTTATTATATGAAACATTTCTTATCTAAGAAAAAGAAGATCAAAACTATGAACAGTAAAATGACAACAAACTCAAAACTACCAACAACTGACCTAAAAAATAAAAATAAAAAACAAACTAAGCAAACAACTAGAACAGGAATAGAATAACAGAAATAGAGATGACATGGAGGGTTCAGTGGGGAGGGTGAGAGGGGAGAATGGGGGAAAAGGTGCAGGGAATGAGAAGCATAAATGGTAGGTACAAAATAGGGGGAGGTTAAGAATAGTATAGGAAATGGAGAAGTCAAAGAACATACATGTATGACCCATGGACATGAACTAAGGTGGGGGGGAGGGGGTACAGGGCAGAGGGGAATAAAGGGGAGATAAAAATGGGTCAAATGTAATAGCATAATCAGTAAAATATATTTTAAAAAGGAAATAAAGAATGCAATTATCTGAAATAAATAATACACTGGAAGGAATAAACAGTAGGTTAGATGAAGCAGAGGATCAAATCAAGAGAAGACAAGGTAGGAAAGAACACACAAGCAAAGCAGAGAAAGAAAAAAAGAATTAAAAAATGAGAACTTAAGAAACCTTTGGGACAACATGAAGCATAACTACATCTGCATCACAGGAATACTCTAAGGAGAGGAGAGTGAGCAAGGGATCAAGAACCCATTTAAAGAAATAATGTCTGCTACTTTCCCTAGTCTGGTGAAGGAAAAACACACAAATCCAGGAAGTGCAGAAGGTACCAAATAAGATGGATTCAAAGGGGCCTACACCAAGACACATCATAATTAAAATGGCAAAGCTTAAAGACTAGACAATCCTAAAAGCCACAAGAGAAAAGCCGACAGTTTATCTACAAATGAGCTCCGATAAGACTGTCTTTTGATTTCTATAAAAGAAAACTGAAAAACAACTTATGAAAGCAGATTATCGATTATCTTGTGGACTGGGAGGAAATCATTCTAATCACAAAGTGAGCACAAATGGCATTCATTTCTGAGGTGGAAGCAATGTTCTGTTTCTTGTTCTGGGTAGTGGACACACTGAACTAGTTTGCTATATTCCACATTTGTTTTACATTTTTTAAGTGTGCTATATTTCATACTTTTAAAAAGATTAAAAGGAGAAAAACAGTCAGACATAAAAAGACTAATCCTCCAAAATATCAATTAAAATACATCTGAACTAAAAGTTTTGGAAAGCATATCAAAAAAGTGGCAGAAGACAGGCTCTGACATGCTAATACTTCAGCTTAATAACAGTAGCTTCCTGTCTTGGTGTGGCAAATTTTGTTCTCCTAAACTAATATTCAAAGTGATAATGAAAATGTAACTTGGAAATTGGGTAGGAAACAAAAAAAGCTATTCACCATTGTAGCCATGCCCTCCCCCCAACTACCAATTTGGGTCTACAAAATAATTAAGAATAAAAGTAGAAAGTTTACTACCAGAAATCTATGCAAAGCAATCTTTAAAAAAAAAATAACCCAAACAAAAACATTAATGTAATTTAGTTTTTATGTAAACAAAACTCAAAATCCTCACAGTACCTATTTATCTTCCAAACCAATGATAAAAGTTGACACACAGCATTTTGTAACTGACATTTTTTCTCATATACAAAAATAAATGTATTCTAAAATGATTAGTTGATTGTTTTTTGAGCTTCTACCAGACAACATGTTTTGGTAAGTAATATTTAAATCATTGTTTCTCTACAAAATCTACCAACAACAAAAAGGTACATTATTATAACATTAGTTTATAATACTTATGTAATTTATATCTTATGCAACAAGTAATCACATTAAGATATGAAAAAATATATCTCAAGGTTAAGCCCCTGTAATTTTATGAAAAAATGTATATTTACTTAGCAATTAATGTGTTAATTACATCATTCACTTTCATAGTAATCTAAAATTATGTAATTCAAATGAAATAGAAAATATTTTATATTTTTATTTATTGATTTGAGAGAGAGAGAGATTGATTTGTCATTCCACTTTGTTATGCATTCATTGGTTGCTTTTCATATATGCCTTGACTGGGGACTGAACACACAACCTTGGAGTATCAGGAAAACGTTTTAACTAACTGAGTTACCTGGCCAGGGCTGGAAAATATTTTCTTTAGGAATATATGATTTGGGGTCAGAAAGGACAAGGAATGTCCCAAATCTGACTCTGGCTATTACAGGCAAACACAATTAATTACCAATGTACCAGCTAGTTACCATATTTTCTTTGTATAATGTGCACCTATGTTTTTGGCTCAAACTTTCAGGAAAAAAATCTTTTGTCTTAATTTTTTAATTCAATTATTTATTTATATTTTGATACTTGCATAAAGGAATTTTAGCATTTATTTCTGAACATATTATGGTACAAGAAATTTTACGTAACAAATAATTACAAAACACAAGAACAGATGCAAGGTATTTTAGGTACTACCCATGTATAATGCACATCTTTATTTCTCCCTTAAAAATTTGGGCAAAAAGTGTATTATACATGGCAAAATATGGTCAACTTGCTTGTGTGTAACACTGGTGAAGCAGCATAATCTGAAAAGTGAACCCCATGTCTTCAAGCTCTATTCTCTCAGCTTTCTAGGCAGTTCTTGACAACGACTGTCAGCTCCCAGTACTCCCTCTTCATTTGCCAGGTTTTCACTGTTTCCTGCGTTGGTTTCATGCTATGTGTTCAGCAACCTCGAATACTTTACTTTTATTCACTGTTAATGATTCAGACTTACTAAAGCCACTTTCTAGTTTGTCAGGGAAATTCTAATGCTAAAAACATTATTAAATGCCGGAGACTTCCGGCAAGATGGAGGCATAGGTGGACACACCGTACCTCCACGCACAACCATGATTAAGACAACAACAATTTAGAGGCAGAATAACACCCAGAACTGACAGAATTTGTCTGAATGGAAGTTGGACAGCCAAGAAGATGAAGTAGACCGTTCATCCAGACCGGTAGGAAGGGTGGAGAGGAGCAGCCAGGTGCGGGTCGCAGCACGGGTCAAGGTGGGGAGAGCAGAGAGCAGTGGGCGCATAAGGCAACCGGGAGCACAGGATCGCAGCGGGTGGACCCTGAGTACGTGAGTGGCAGCTGGCAGACCCAGTGAGGTGGTGATTGTGGACCGGGACAGAGCACGCAGCCCAGGATCCCAGGGAAGGGACTGAGGTCCCAGGAGAACGGAGCTACTGCCATTGTTCCCTCCCTCCCCCGCATACAACATCACAATCTAGTGACTGGGGTGCCCAGCCTGGTGAACACCTAAGGCTCTGCCCCTCACCGTAACAGGAGCAACCAGACCAAAAAAAAAAAAAAAAAAAAAAAAAAAAAAGAGAGAGAGAGAGAGAGGGAGAGAGAGAGAGAGGGAGAGAGAGGTCTCAAACAGAAGAACAGATCAATGCCCCAGGGCTCATCCTTTTGAGCGACCAAGAGATAGCCAATCTATCAGATGCACAGTTCAAAACACTGGTGATCAGGAAGCTCACAGAATTGGTTGATTTGGGGCGCAAATTAGATGAAAAAAATGCAGGTTACCATAAAAGAGATGAAGGAAGATGCACGGAGAACCAATAGGGATGGGAAGGAAACTGGGACTCAAAACAACAGAGTGGACCAGAAGGAAGAAAAAAACAACCAAACAAGAAAGAATGAAGAAATAAGAATTCAAAAAAACGAGGAGAAGCTTAGGAACCTCCAGGACATCTTTAAAGGTTCCAACATCCGAGTTATAGGGGTACCAGAAGGGAAGAGGAAAAGCAACAGATTGAACACGTATTTGAACAAATAATAAAAGAGAACTTCCTCATTCTGGCAAAGGAAATAGACTTCCAGGAAGTCTAGGAAGCTCAGGCAGTCCCAAAGAAGTTGGACCCAAGAAGAAACACACCAAGGCAATCATAATTACATTAGCCAAGGTAAAAATGAAGGAGAGAATCCTAAAAGCAGCAAGAGATAAGGGGACAGTAACCTACAAAGGACTTCCCATCAGACTGTCAGCTGATTTCTCAAAAGAGACCTTACAGGCAAGAAGGGGCTGGAAAGAAATATTCCAAGTCATGAAAGACAAGTACCTATATCCCAGAATACTCTATCCAGCAAAGCTTTCATTTACAATAGAAGGGCAGATAAAGTGCTTCTCAGATAAGATCAAGTTAAAGGAGTTCATCATCACCAAGACCTTATTTTATGAAATGTTAAAGGGACTTATCTAAGAAAAGAAGATAAAGAAAAACATGTATAATAAAAGGACAGCAAACTCACAATTATTAACAACCACACCTAAAGCAAAATCAAAAGAAACTAAGCAAACAACTAGAACAGGAACAGAACCACAGAAATGGAGATCACATGGAGGGTTAGTAACAGGGGAGTGGGAGGAGGAGAGAGGGGGAAAAGGTACAGAGAATAAGTAGCATAGCTTGTAGGTTGAAAACAGACAGGGGGAGGGTAAGAATAGTATGGGAAATGTAGAAGCTAAAGAACTTATAAGTATGACACATGGACATGACTAAAGGGGGGGATATGGGTGGGAGAGGGGGTACAGGGTGGAGGGGAGTGAAGGGGGAAAATGGGACAACTGTAATAGCATAATCAATAAAATATATTTAAAAAAACATTATTAAATGCCTTTCGTAGAACCAACTTCTGTCCCTGAGCATTGAGGGCAAGATGGGATTCAGGTCCCTTGGGAGAGAATAGGGTAGATTATGTCCCTTTAAAGCCAATGCTCTGACAGACCATCAACAGAATGCTGCAAATAAGAAAGCTATTTCACAAGAGAACACTGCCTTTGTCCACAAGCATTTCAAGCACCCTTGATTTTTTAATTTTTTTGGAAGAATTCACCCTTCCTATGTCAAACTGACTTCAATTGTCTAAAACAAGTACTGATGAGGAAGCAAGGCAAATGGCTCTGAGAAGAAGCCAGTTCAGCTTAACTGCACTTTGGCAACTGACAGTTCCCACCCACCAAAACAAAAACAAAAACATACCCACATATTAACAAAAACAAAGATATCCACACACAATATAGCCAAACACTTGTAGATTATAAAGTTGCTAAAGTCAAGGACTATGTCTTATTTTTGCTCATTCTTCTAATATTTTTAAATGGCTGCTACTTACCATAAAGTGGGTATGAATACAGAGAATAATTCAAACACATTATTAGATAAAATAATTCAATTTTATCTCCAGAGTTAAAATTACTAAAAATGACACAAGTCAATTAATATGAGTGTTAAAAAGGACAAGTTCAGGGTACTATGAGCATCTATGAGGCTTACTTAACACTATCTGGGGGCTAGGAAAGGTATTTCCCAAAAAGAAATATTTAAGTCTTTTATTAGTTTTCCACTGCTGCATAACAAATTACTGTAAGTTTAGCAGCTTAAAACAAGTCATTTACTAATTTAAAGTTTTATAGGGCAGAAGTCCAGGCAAGGTGTTGGGTTCCCTGCTTAGGGTCTTTCATAAAGCTGAAGTCAAGGTGTCAGTGGACTGTGTACTCATCAGGAGGACTTCTAGGCTCATTCAGGCAAAATTCTGTTATTTGTCGTTGTGAGACTGAGGTTCCAGTTTTCCTTCTTGACTGTCAACCAGAAGTTGCCCTCTGCTCCTACAGAACCCCCATCTTCAAAGTCAGCAACAGAGAATCTGCCTCAGATTGAATCCCTTACTCTCTTTGTTTTTGACTCTAGATGGAGATTTAAAGAGTGCATGTAATTAGGTCAGATCCATGCAGCTAATCTCACTTTCCTCAAGTCAGCTGTGCCAGATGTCATAAACTAATCAAAGCATGCATCTGATTATATTATAGTACAGATACATAGGACATATAAGGGTGAGAATCCTGCCTACCATAAGCTGAAACCTGAAGAATAAACAGAAAATGAAGATGAGGAGAAGGGAGTTGGAGACAGTGTGGGCACAACTGATATGCTGAGTCAGGAAAAGAACATGGAAGAACAAGGGTAAAAAAGTATGTGTGACTGGTCTCTCCAGTACTCAGCAAAGTAACTGGCACATACCTGTCAAGAGTATGAACCAAGACACCAAATCATGCCAAATTAAGCTAGCTAGTATGTATTTACTAAGGGCTTGTATACTTATACCTAATAAGAGAAAAAGTAGGAAGTTTCTTACAATACTAAGCCATTAGGCAGAATTGAGGGGTGACAAAACAGGGGAAGTAACATGGACAGGAAACTGAACTGGGCATTTAAAAACTGGGCTCTCCTGCTATCTCTGCTAAATGGAAGTGACCAAATAAAATAAGCTCTAAGGGCCTTAGTTTTTCCTTAACTATAAAAGAGATGACTTAACTTCTTGATCTCTAAGATCAAGATCCTAACTATCCTAAAAAATGGAAGGCATGGTTTTTATCCTGCAGCAAATTCTATTTATAGAATCTATATATTAATTCATGTTGTAATCTAGATATTGCTCCATCAGTAGTAACATTAAAAAGACAAATTCACAGAGCACCCTATTTTAAATACTGAATTTACTTTCTTTTACAAATTTAGCAATAATCAGATGCTCCTGGGTTATGGCTTACTTGCTTTTCACAATTTAAAAAAACACAAAAATTACACACCAATACCAGGTCCTACAAATAAGAGGAAATAAAGGTGATGCCATCTGTAATTGGGCAATTTTAATAATCGACCCAATACAATTGTTTAGAAAATATACAGAATTTCTATTTCGAAAACACTGTTGAACTATAATAGAAAATTGCCATTTCATAAAAGGTGTGAAGTGTAAGTCTGAAAATATTCAGTGGAATGTCATTCAGCTGCTTCAATCAATAAAATGCTTCTCAATGGCTTTTACAGAGGTACATATATTTTTAATAGGTATATTTCCCTGAGTTCCAACAGAGCTGACAGTCTGGGGAGAACATAGGAAACTGAATTTTCAGTAGAGAGTAATAGAGGATGGAGGGTGGTACAAGGAGAGAATCCCAAAGAACTGCAGAATATCCCTTTGTGCACTCAGCTAAGTATTGAGCAACACAGATATATCTAAGGCACATACACCTGAGACTGGTGAAAAGAACTATCCAAAATAATTAAAGTAGTTGTTTCTGAACCTTTTTCCCCTTATTACCCTGACCCAGGACCTTTCTAAAAAAAATTTCCCCCCCAATTACCTCAATGAAATTTTAATACCACTACCAACCTAACGTGTATAACTTTGGCCTTTTGGCAGACCACAGATCACTGTAATGTGTAAGATTTTTTCACGTACACACCTTTAAAAAAGGAATTTTCTGCTAAATTGGAGGTGATATCACCCCCAATGAGAATGCATGGATTAGAGGGAAGAGGGTTGTATTCTCACAAGCTAGGCTGGAAAAGCTCATCATTCCTAAAGCACTAGGTAGAGTACTATGGAAAAACTCAGTAGTAGAGAATAATCGGCCTATTTTAAAATTAAATAACATAACATTTACAGTAGGAACAAAAGTTTTAAAAATATGAATAAATCTTAGATATAAAAGGCCATGCACAGTGAAATTACAAAATTTGTTGAGAAATTAAAAATTACAAAAAACATGGAGAGATATTAACTTGTTCATGGATCTGAAGACTCGATATTGTTTAGATATTAGTTTTTGCCAACATGATCTATAGGTCAACACAATTCCAATTTCATTTTTTCCCTAGAAATTGACAAGCTGAGTCTCAAACTCACATGTAAACAAAAAATACCGAGAATAGCCAGGACAATTTTGAAAAAGAAAAAAGGTTAGTGATTTCAAAACTTAGAGTATCGTAACAGTCTGGTATTGGCATTAAGCTAGACAAATGCATCAATGGAACATAACCAAGTCCATAAAGAGATCCTTACATATATGGACAACTGACTGTTGATAAAGATGCAAAGGCAATTCAATGAAGAAAAGTAGTACAGCCTTTTAAATCAGTATTTTAGTAACTGGATATATCATACATATAAAAGTGAACTCTGACATGTACCTTGCACCATATACAAATATTAACTCAAAAAAGATTATAGATCTAAATGTGATATTTAAAACTATAAAACTTCTAGCAGATACAAGAAAAATCTATGTGACATTGAGATAGATTTTTTTTTACATACAACACCAAACCGAGATCCATAAGGGAATGTGATACATTGGGCTTCATAAAAATTTAAAACTTCTGCTTTTCAAAACAAGTCTTAAGAGGAGGAAAATAAAGCCACAGACTGAGGACTTGTATCCAGAATACACAAAGAACTCTCAAACTCAAGATAAGAAAAAGAAACTAACAAAAACACTTGAGAAGACATTTCACCACAGAAGATATACAGATTGCTAAGAAGCACATGAAAAGATGCTCAATATCATTAGTTATCACAGAAATGCAAATGAAAACTACAATGAAATACACTGTGAGATACACATCTCTTAAATGTGTTTAAGATGAGAAAAGACTGATCATACCAAATATTGGTGAGGATGTAGAGAAACTGGAATTCTCATATTTCATGGGAATGTATAATGAATGGTACAACCACTTTGGAAACAGTTGCAGTGTCTTAAAAAGTTAAACATACACCTACCATATGGTCAGACTATTTCACCACTACATAATTACTCAAGAAAAAAAAACATATTTCATACAAAAACTTGTATAAAAATGCTCACAGTAGCTTTATTTGTAATAGATGAAAAGAGGAAACAACTCAAATATCTATCAATTGGTCAGCTAGTGAAAAAACAAATTGTGTATACTGGTACAATGGAATACTGCTGAGGTTATGTACACTCTGTGCAACAGAAAGGAATTAACTATAAACACATGCCACAACATGAATCTCAAAATAAGTATGACTTGAAAAAAGCTACACAAAAGAAGGACATATTATATAATTACATTTTTTAAAACTATAGAAAATACAAATGAATCTACAGTGACATAAAGCACATGAGCTATTAAGAGCAAATGAGACCTACCTATGAGGTTGTTTAATAGCTTCAGCTCAGTCTGAAATTTAGGACATAATTTATGAAATTTCTGCTATACTCTTATGACTATCATTTTTATTCATAAGTACAATAAAGTCGCCAGGATTATTTCTGAGTATACAAGATACTCCATTCCTAGAAAAATTCCATTGTATAGCCAATGTTAATTTATATATACAAGTCCACTAATGTTGCTTCAAACAAAAAATGTAGAGGACATTTAATCTATTTGGGAAGTTGGTAATATATTTAATAATCATAATAAATATAAACATTCTAAAATTTCTACTTATGCACTGGAGCAGAATTTTTGTTTGGTGAAAACAACCCATTTATTACCAATTAGCAAGACTAATTTACTTAACCAGGGCTAAGAGGAGACCTGGTTGAATAAATTATGTTATATACACATAATCTAAAATTGTGTAGCTATAAAGAATGAGGAAGCTCTCTATATATTAATATGGAGGATGAGTTCCCAAAATACCCTGGGGATGAAAAAAGAAGATGCAGAACACATATATGCTAAGTAAGAAACTAAACATGAATGAAATACAAAATGAGTCACCATCAGTTTCTAGCTGCAAAAACAGCTGTTTCAAACTCATAGGTACAAACAGAATGGTAGTTATCACAGGGGAAACGGGGGGCAGGGGGGCCGCGGGCGGAGGAGAATGAGGGAAAAGGGGGTCAAATACAAGGTGACCAAAAGAGACTAGACTTCAGGTGGGGAGCACACAATAGAGTATACAGATGCTATACTATAAAGTTGTATACTGAAATTTATGTGTTTGTTCTTAACCAATGTTGCTCCAATAAATTCAATTTTTTAAAAAACCCAGCTGGTTTCATTAAACAATACCTTCTTTTTTCATGACCACCACAAGAGCCATTTAGTCACAATGACAGAACATACCTTCATTTATGGATCTTAGGGAAAACCTGAACATTGGTGAAGAAAATTTTTTAAATGTGAGGCTGAAATCTAGAAGCATTGGCAAGAATAAAGGAGAGGTGCCATTCCTAGACATGGAGAAAATATAGGGGAATTCTCTTTTGGGAGGAAGCTGAGTTGGTTCTCTCTTCTTTACTGCCCTTTCTACTCCATGTTACATGGAAGCCAGCCAGAAGCTGGGTGGGTACACTTGAGATGGGGCTGGAGAGTTGTGGGCTGCAATACCAATCTTTATGGGTAGCTCAGAAGACCATGTAGACACATAGAGTTTCAGGGCAGACTGCACATAAGCTCAGCTGAGTGAAGAGGTTTTAAGAACTTAGGAACATCAAATCTTAGTGTATTGACAGCTAACAGAAGAGACATGGGGGGAGACACAAGAAAGATTTGTTATCGATTAGAGCACTTCTTGCTAATTTCCATAAAAAATTAGAGAACATTGGGAAGGATGTAAGCGGGTGGAATCCAGGCAACGTGTGTAAACTTATGGCTCACTACTTAATGTTAACTGCCAACAATATTATTATAATGTATTATTATTAAAATGTATAGTTAACATTTTTTTAAAACAATAGAAAATACAAATGACTCTATAGTGACATAGAGCAGATGAGAAATTAAGAGCAAATGAGACCTACCTATGAAGTTGTTTAATAACTTCAGCATAAAAATTATCTGCTTGTGTTATGTACATATAAACGTAAACACGTGTATGTTTATATTTGCAGAGTACTTCATCTAAAAAGGAAAATCAATGTTATTTCAATAATCTTGGAAAGTTTTTTTTTTTTAATCCTCACCCAAGAATATGTTTATTGATTTTAGAAAGAGAGGAAGGGGAAGAGAGAAAAAGAGAAAGAGACAGACAGACAGACAGACAGAGATAGAAACACTGATGTCACAGAGAAACACTGAGTAGGTGCCCCCCATACACATCCCAACCAGGGACTGAACCTGGAATCTAGGTTATGTGCCCTGCCTGGGAATCGAACCCACATCCTTTTGGTGTATGGGATGATATTCCAACCAACGGAGCCACCTAGCCAGGGCAATCCTGGGAAGTACTTTTGGAAGTTCAGAAGCTGTTAACAATTTGGAAAACTACTTTGGCAAAACCAATCCCAAATATTTTGAACAGCAATGTACATCTAAATTCAGAAGCCAATAAGTAAAATATACAAGCATTTTCAAAAATGCTAAGTTATTGTAGGCAGGATCTGCTGACTAGCTCTTAAATCAATTCTCTCTGGGCTTAAAAAGGGTCACTCATAATCTAAGTCTTTCTTTGTTTTAAACACAAAAAACAGCATTGGCTGAATTATAATTAACCCCAGTTTGATACTATTTTCAATGACATTATTATCCAGCCAAACTATATGGCACTAGGGAGGCTTGTGTATTCATTCATTTGCAATGCTAAAATTTAATGCCAGGTGGCATATGAAAATTAGAATCACATGTGTATTAAAATTTAAAAAGTAGAGGTCCACATAATATGAGCATAACTTTTAGAAATAAAAATCTATTTTTGAATCATTATTGCTTTATGGCACTATCTGGCATATCTCTCTTCAATTCACTTTTTTATTTCCCCAGTTACTGTCAAGTCTGACATGGGTTCAAATACCTGTTCTGCTATCTTTACTGATCCTGGAGATGCTTTTAACTTTACTGAGTTTCAGTTTTGTCACCTACTAGTAGAATGAAAATGTTAACCTACTAGCTTTACAAAATTCTTTTGTGAGTTAAATCAAGTAACATAAAAAGGTTTAGGCATCTTACTGTCTCTGAAATAAAATTCTATAATTAACAGCAACTTATATCACTCTGGATAGAGAAAAAACCTCTACTTATAGAAAATAATTTTCTTATGAATTTAGACTTTTACTCTGAAACATTATTAGTATATTAGTTTAAATTATTTGAGCTCCAAAGCATGGCATTAAGTTCTAATAAATCCTAGGAAAAGGCATTTAATTATTATTTTAGTCACATCAATCTAAAAATACAAACGAAAACTGGGCAAAAGTAGGTCATTCAAGGTCATTGGAATTTTTACAGTATCCTAAATTTGGGGTGGGAAAACACCCCGAAGGCCATTAATGTAACCCCAAGGCCAAAATGTAATTTTAAAATAAAACAAAAGTGAACCCTGAAGTTAAATGGATTTGCTCAAGTAGTATAGCTAATAAGGTTAGGCTGATACAAGTACTTAGGTCTTTCAAGTTATATCCCAATTGTTTTCACTATATATACACCACTCTGCCTTTAAACATTTTTTGACTGTTTCACCTTTCTAGTTTACCATGCTTCTTCTACATCCAAGTGACTTTTATTTTTCCAAAAGTTTGCCATTTTAACTATTTAGAGGTAATCAAAAGTCTTCTATTAGTTTGCCTATCCAAACAACTCTTTTCCCTTATTCCTTTCTATGAAAATGTTTTTCTCCAGATATGGAATATAATCAGTGATGATAGGCCCCTATTCTCACCCTAGCAGATGAACTATGATTAATCTAAGCAAAAGCTAATTCCATTCTACCTTTGCTAGTGAAATAGTTTAGAGTGGGCTTGTAACTAATGGACTCTCAGGGGAAGTTTTGTGGGGATTCTGAAAAAAATGTTTTTGCTTGATTCTGAAGAAAAGGAAATGTATAGGGAGAGTCCCCTTCCACGTTTTTTGGTTTCTCATGAGTACAGGGTCCAACAGTCATCTCTTTAACATGAGGAGAAAACCGAAAGTCTCACCAAGAAGCTCACCCAGAGCTCTGACTTTACCATCTTTACCAACCCCCAAATCACCTTGCTTTGGATTACAGAATCATATAATCAATAAATCTGGATGTAATCAAGAGTCAACTACTTGTGACTTAAAGCCACAAATATAAGACTCCAGTATTTTCTAGTGAAATCATCTTACCTCACTTCTACAACAGACTTCCTTCTCAGACCAAATATTATGAAGGCATAACAGAAATTTTAAATTAAGAGTTTTGTTCAAAATCAATTAGGGATGTTACTAAAAAATGGTATTTAATGCTTCACAGTATTCAAACCTTTAGGATATGACTAAAAAACTAATCTAACATAATAACAACAAATTAATCAGAATAAAACAAATCTGAACTCTTCAACCTATTCTAAAAATTCATAAACAATGTTAAATTTCAAAAAGTCAAATGTTATTCTCAAATATGTATTTAAATTTTAGAAAAACACCATTGTCACACTTACATAAACCTTAAAATTATTCTATTACCTGTCAGAGTCGGTGGATATTACATGACAAAACAGTATAAATTTAAAACACACATCTCTTAAAACGCCATCTGATTCCTTACCACAGAGGACAAAAACAGAAAAAGAAAAAAATGTACCATCATTAATTAGAAGAATGGCCAAAGAGTTAACAAATCTTGTAATTATGGCAATATTCTAAACTACTGAGTCATAAGAGTAAAGGCCTAAAAGCAACCATAAAAATTTTTGTCAAAAACCCATGAATCACTGAAGGCAACCAAAGTCACCTTCAAGAAGGGCTACTGATCTGAAATACCATATAACCGACCTTTTAGTTCTGACCCAAGTTTGAGAACAAGGGAACAAGCTACAAGATGTTAAGAAATGATGATTAAAAGTAAGTAAAGAAAGGAATCTGTAAGTACAGGCTAAAAATCGTAAAAGTTAGGGAGCAGAGAAGTAACACACTAGCTATAACATAAATAATAGCTTCCAAGGCCATCACAGCATAATAACTGATGCTCAAAAAGGATTCTGAATAAAATTTTTTAAAGTTAGCATAATTTAATTAACGTGGGAGAACAGCAGTGTTGGCTATAACAAGACTTGTAATGATGGACAAATTAATCCTCGTCATAAGTAGGATTCGAGTTCAATCTTTCTCACCAAGATAAGGTCTGTTAGTACTATTTAAAACACACACACACACACACACACACACACACACACACAACCAGAGTTAAACAGAGCAGTAAGCTATTTCCCTCCTTTAAGTCTGTATTTTCTATCCTAAGAAAAGTAGACTCTCCACAATATCTCCATTAGGTAAAGTGACCAAGAACTTCATTTAAACTAAGAAAATTAATCCACCTTTTAAAAATAAGATAAATACTTTTTATATCTACTTAACATTAAGTGGTCACATTAACGTTGTATGAAAGAATAGAAGAAAGATGAGAGTTCAAGATGACCTTTCAGGGTGGGTTTTCTTAGAATTACCAATCCTTTTCTAGGTCATCTGTTTTAGTGTTGCTATAGTGACTTTATGAATCACAACCTTCCCCCACCCCTCCATAATTCAGAGGACTAAATTATGAAAAATGTACTGAAAAAGTATTTAAAGTAAATATATATACATTGACGAATTTGATATTACAGTACATTATATATCTTCAGCCTCAATTTAGTAAATGAAAGAAACTAATAGCCACAGGAAAACATATACAGAAAGGAAATTATTTGTATACCTAATCTCTCTAAAACTTGCCCTCATTCCAGTTCTGAATGTTAAACACTATATCTTTAAATTTGCAGACTTTTCAAACAATATGTCTTTCTTTACTGAGAAACTTAAACAGATGAGTCTTTGTGTATAATGCTTGCCAGGATTATTTAGGAGGAAAAACTGATCTTATAATCAAGTTAAATATATTATAAACTTAATAAAAATGTCTTTTATATTTGAGTTCACAAAAGAGAACCCTAGCCTGAAATGTATACAAGTAATGAACAATGAAGTGTCAAAATGTCTGCATCTTACTTTCAAATGGCATTCAGAAGAATATATATGTATGTGTGTAAAAAATATATATATAATCTATGTAAATATAAGAAAGTAAATGTGGCAAAATATATTCAGAGTAATTTTTGAACATTTCTGATAAAATTTTTAAAGTAAAAAGCTAGGGGAACAATGGCCCCTCACCGGCTTCTAATTCTCTTGTATTTTAGTCATTACCCTGAAAACATGGCCAGTTCCTTCCCTTTTTGCCTCAAGAAGCTTCTAACCTCATTTAAAACTGTTACAGAATTGTGTTATGTCTTTTAAACAAAATCATAACTCTTAAGAGTTTTTAAAAGGAGGCTTAAAGACAGGTATCAGTGAATCAATTGTTTACCTGGAAGTTAACATCTTCTTTCTTAAATATTAGTGCTCGAACTTCATCAGGATCTCCATTAAATATAGCTTGCACCAGTGATGGCTAAAATATAAGAGAGTAATAAAAACATTAATCACAGCACATGGATGATTCTAAAGATATTTCCATGTAACTTTTAAGCCTAAAATTTTCTTCCCTATAGCAACAATGATCATTTGGTTTTCGACATTAACTAAAAGTGTCATGAAGTCAAATCACATCAAAACACAGGATTCCTCCTTAGGTGGGGAGGGGTAGGCCTAATTTTAAAAAATCAATTCAAAATGACCAAAATTAGGTGGTATAATTCAAGTGCAAGTCTTTTGTTTATATATACAGTAAAAAGAGAGTTTCTGCCAATTACAATACGAGGGTGACACCTCAGCCTCTACTTGTGGGACACAATTTGTCAAACAAGCAGCTTCCAGTCAACGCTGAGGCCCAGGAGAGAAGCTTCTTTGAAAAGTTCTGTTTGTGGCATCAAGTAACTTGCATGGGTCTGCATTACATGTATAAAGATATAAATATAAAGAAAGAAAAGCTGGCAATTTATGAAAACTACTACTATTCAAAGACCAAAAAATACTGTATACCTGAATAACATGAAGAGACAAACACGTGCAAGTCTAAATATAACAATTAATCAACGACACGGCCTCTCTGATAAGGTATCATATTATACCAGTCAAACAAGAAGCCAATTAACAACAGCATTAAAAATAAGGTTAAGAATAAAGTCTGATTCTTTTCCTATGAAAGCCTTGCATGTAAATACACAAAATTCATTACAGAAAAAGTCTGTGTCTCGGTGTTGCTGGCAGCAGTCAACCTTTCCTAAAACAGAGTTTCTCATTCTTGTTACATCAGTTTTTAAAACCACAAAATGAAAACAGAAACGTAGTTGCCATAACTACTATTCTCAAATTATTTTTAAAGTTTTTAAGAGATTAAGAGAGAGCATTTAAAATCTGAAGTGTTATCTAAACATCTGAAAAATTAAAAATTAGAAATGTACACATTTTATATATAATATTGCATCGTATTTATACAACTATATTGCTTTGACTCTGGTTTTTAATGAAACTAGTGGAAACTTATGCTTATTCTTAAACATAAAATTTACCCTACTTCAGTAGAATACAGTAAACATATAAACTCTCATATCTTACCAATACATTTCCAGAAGGTGGAGCATGTAGGGATTTACTTTCCTGTGGCAATTTAGAAATGAATGCAGGAGATTCATCTTCTACCTCCTCCAAAACAACAATACACACTCGACTCATTCGCTCTTCTAAAATACTAAATTCCAAGCTATGTGATAAAAGTCACAGTTGGAAGAGCCCAAGTAGTTTTTCCTCCTGTTCTGATGACACTTAGAACCATTCTCTGTACAGCTCAGCTGGTTTTTTAAAGTTAATAAGTACTACCAGAAAGACTGAAGTTTAAAATTATGACTACATAACTTACAACTTCCTAAAACTAACAGAATTCTGTTATTTTCTGTTGGGTTATTGCAATACTTAAAAGAAATTTCACATCAATATGTCAATTAACTAAAAATGAGTCCAGTACAAGCTCACATAAAAGTATCTTTTCCCTACCAAAATTTCTGTCTCACAGAAATTTACTTGCATAAAAAGATCATTGTGTTGGGTAACAACACCACGCGATGCGGAATGAAATGAGAAACAACTGCGGTGGCAGAGATAATTACAGCTATACCCACTCTTGCCTGCAAGGTCATATAGTTACCAGTAGCTGGCTTGCTTACAATTGAAAATAAAAAATAAAATCTCACTATTCTGTTTCCACTTCTAATTTGTCTTCATTTCTTCGGCTTCATTGGCTTCATGCAGGTACTATCCAGAAAAACAAAACAAAACATCTAGAGCTCAGCACAAATTCTTAAAATGCAGCTCAGAGGCTGACAATTCTTTCTGTGTTTGGGAAAGGAAAAAAAAAAAAACACTCTGCATTAATAGCAAAGCTGCAGTGCATTTACATTCGATGAGTCAGACCACAAGAGACAATGGGACTCTTGGTACTAGAATACAGCTTGATTAATCCAGATATTCCATATAATAGAAGAAACACAGATAGCCTTATTCCCATCGATAGCATAAGCAAGGCAGAGCTTTCATTCTTTCTTCATCAGGCAGTTGTCTGTGGCTGCTCCAGCAAAAGGGCACAGGCACCAGGCAGAAATGGTGTTAGCGGGGAATCCTGAAGGCATCTGAGCTCAAATTACCGCTTCAGGCTTTTCATTTAAAAAAAAAAAAAAAAAAGAGAGAGAGAGAGTGAGCGAGCGAAAACTCCAGTAGTTTATCATTCCAGTGTTTCCTTTGATCTCCACATGAATACAGCTTCCATTAAATAGTCTTCATTCAGAGGAAGAAACAGCAGACTATGCATCTTCTTTGAGCCAAATACTTTATTCAATCATCTGCCTCTGTGCCAATACAGTTTCCTTCCACTGTGAAAACCGCTACAGTTATCCTTTTCAGTAGATTTCAGATTGCCTTCCTGGTACTCAGATGATCTTGCAAAATGCCACTGATACCTCCAAATGAGTAGGTCCTTAAAAATATGTACAGAACCTCAGGACTGGCCCCACGGAAGCATTCTAACTGAGCAACAATCTGAGTAGCAAAGACTGCAGAACCGCAGGATGAAATGCCTAGTAATGCTCACATGTTACACTTACCAGAGGTCTGAGCTACTGCTTGGGATGTAACTTCCTCTAGAAGCAGAAAAAATAGTGCTTTTGGACTGCCTTTACAATTAGAAGGCTCATGCCAGTTCTGTGACTAATCCAGATCAAACTGAAAAATTCTTTAACTGAAAAATGAGTGTGCTTTTAACATTTTCCACTAAAAGCCACAAGGAAATCTGGTGTACTGCCTCTGCTGACTAACACTGGTTTTAGCAAGTAAACAATTCTAAACAGCTTAACTGTTTTCGTATGTTACAATATAGCAAATGTTTAACCCTATAAAGACAGCTGCATTAAGAAAATCTGCAGTGAATCCATATATGAGAATTAGAAATGAAGAAATATTTTATGTGAATATAAAAACCATGAACCTAAGGTTTTACTCTTACCAAGACCATTTAAAAATCTACCAGATATATGTTATTTTCAAGGGTGCAGAGAAGTTTAAACAAAAGAAATTTAAGATTTACTAACAACTTCTAAGTTGTGGGATTTAATCAAGTCATTTTTAAAGGAAAAAAATAATTTCATAATGCAGAAATCTTAAGTCTAAAATTATATGGACCATTTGAATTTTCATCAAAGAAATTAAATAATTATACTTCCCACCCGGAAATTGAATAAAGACTTAAAATCTGTTAAAACATAAATTGTTTGAAGTCCTTACTACTGAATTATTTATGTTAAAGGCAAAGGCTAACACAAAGAAAGCAAAGAATCTCCCTTAGCTATAAAATTAATATTCTCAAATCTACAAATATGTAGCAAAACCTACCAATTTATAGTTGGCTTTCTCCCCCCATTTTTTTGTTTACTCAATGATGTGGTTATTTCCCAACAGAAAAATTACCAAAAAAAAAAAAAAAAGTGCCATGGTTCCCCTTCAATCTTTCTTTTTTGATTCTATCAACTAGCATTTTTATTACTAAACATAAAACTTATTTTGAACACTTGTGATGTGCTGGGGTGCTATATTTTGTCATTTAATACTCACAATAACCTTCCTACATTCTATTTACAGAGGGAAAAACAGACTCAGAAATTAAGTATTTTATCCAAAGTCGTGGAAATCAGTAAAGTTGTGCCTAATTTCGAACACATGTCCTTTCCCATCTATTCTTCTTTCACTGAGTGCATGTATGCACATACTCAAGATCTTTGCAACCTATAATACCAGACTGTAAAAGCGATCTCAAAAGATAGGTAACCTTTAACAGTTGTGAAAAGTTTGGGTAATGAAGGAATATTTTATTTATTGCAATAATATTCCCAAACAAGTTAATTTGATCTATTTTAAACTTTTTAATTGAATTTATTGGGAGTGTATTGATTCACAAACAAGTTATTTTTAAATGGTCACTTCAGGGCCAGTCTTACCTCATAAGTTGAAGCCAGTTTACTTATGAAAACATAGAGAAAAAAAATTCCAGCATGATATAGACAGGAATGCAAGATTTTAAGAAAAGCTATTAAATATCAATCTATGTAAAAACTGTAACCCTATTATAACTGTACCAAGATACTAAAATATGCTAACAATTTACATAGTTGTATTTTTAAATACATGAAGTGGTTTAAGGCCAAATTAAAGACATGCAAATATTTTGACATACAAAAATGATGTTAACCACCTCCAGGTGGCTAAATCAAAAATATCATCCTGATATTTGAAATGTCTGAAAATGAAACCACTATAGTAACAATATCCTATATTCTATCTTCTGGGTCCCTCCCCCAAAATAATTCTTTTTTTTTTTTACGGGTAATTTTAGCTTGTTCTAAAGTAGACAATGTATAAATGCACCTAATGAAACTTAAGAAGGTGATATCCTGCTTCTTGTTCTATGTCAACTTCCACTTAGGGCTTTCCCAAGCAGAAAACGAGCTTCCTGAGGGCAGGGACTGTTATATACATGATGTTTCCTTCCACTTTCTTCCACCTGTAAATAATTTCACTGAAATGAATTCTATTTTATTCACAAGACTTTGAAGACAGTGGCAAAAATTATAAAACACAATGGGGGGGGGGATTCATACACACATAGAGTTCAATCAACAAACACAAGAGTCATTACCTGCAAAATGAGTTTTGTACTCATAGTGGGTGAGCAACTTAAATGTAGAAGTTGACCGGATATAAAACAATGACATTGGATGACAGCTAAAACTAAGGGCTCATGAATCAGCCTACCTCAAGTTCAAATTCTAATTCCATTATTTTTTAATTGTGCCTTTGAACAAGGCTACTTAAATTCCGGAGCCTAAATTTCTATTAATAACACTTAAAAATAATAATAACCTCCAGAGATTTTTATCTAGAAGAAATACTGTAGTAGCAGTGACTGAGAATGCAGGTTTATAGCTGAACTGCTTGTACTGTAATCTAGTTTCCCACTAACAAACACAACCCTGTTACCTCAAGAAGGTTACTTAACCTCTCTGTGAATAATTTCAACAACATCTATTAAGTAACATTAACAGAATATACTTTATAGTGTTATTCATAGTGAAAAAGACAATCATTATTATGGACAGTTCAGTATTTGAATGATAGCCCCAGTGAAATCAGTGAGTGGGCTATCAACAACCTCCCCTTATTGGTGAGGTGTTTTAGACTAGTGGCTGGAGATCCCATTGTTAGTTACTAAATCCCCATCCTTCTCAGGCCTCTTAAGAGACTGACTCAAGAAGCTAGTCTTACACTTCAATAACCAGACAAGACTTTACTATTTGTTATTGGGGGGAGCGAGCAGTAAAGTTAGGCAAGAAGTAGGACTACGGGTTTTTTCTATTATTCCAGATTCACTATTTTATAGTCTCAGAAAAAGTGAAAGGGTAAAAACTTCTGGCCCATGATATACTATATAATCAAAGTTAGATAAAAATACTAAAAGATAAGTATTTTCATATTTTTTAAGTTAACAGCACTGTTTTATATCTTCTAAATAAGATAGGCCCCAAACCTCAAGAAACTCACATCTTGTAAAAGAGTATTTAAGAGTTAATAAGTATTTAAGAAATTAGGAATGGAGCAAGTACTTAAATAACAAGTTATAGTCAAAGATTGTGCAAATTAAGTTCAACATTGCTTATTGCTGTTGTTTTTCAGAAGAACAATAGTTGAGGGAATGTGTTTTTTTCTTGAGGCGCTTACTCTTTTAGGCCAAATTAGATGACATGTTTAGTAAACCAACAATTTTTCAACTCCAACAACTTCATAATCCTCCTCTTCTTTAATCCTATCAAAAAGCTTACTCCTACTCTTCACAGATCAAGAAATGTTGTGAGGCACCTTTAAATCTTCCTTTTACTGATAAAATGTAATGTCCTGAAAGATTATCTTAGGTTCCTAATTTTGATGCACTGGAATTTTTTTGTCACAAATTATTTTTCCTTTCTGTATAGAGATTCAACCCAAAACTCAATTTATCTCTTGCAAATCTGTGAATCCACAGAATAAAATATTTTCCTCAGGAATAAGTGACTACTCTGTGTCAAGAGAGTCTATGAGTATTAAAAAAATAAAAAGTTTGTGTTGAACAACGGTAAGGAAGTGAGTTCAAACCATGTTTCAGAAATATTTCTCATAGTTCAAGAATATTAAACAATCATCCTGAACTATACTTCATCTGTCCACATACTTTAGAAAAAGTCTTATGGACAGATTTAAAAGAAAACGGTAAAGAGAAAGGAGGGGAATTTAATAAATTGCTGCTTTCTACGATGTTGGTCAGAATTTCTTGGGATTAGTATAGTACTGAAAAAATGTCACTTATACAGTTGACCCTTGAACAACATGGGTTTGAATTGCACAGGTCTACTTATATGTGGGGTTTTCAATAAAAACTGTAAGTGTATTTTCTATTCTTTGTGATTTTCTTACTAATTTCTCTAGTTTACTTTAGTACAAGAATACAGTATATAAATAAATGTGACATACAAAATATGTGTTAATTGACTGTTTATGTTATCAGTAAGGCCCCTGGTTAACAATAAACTATTATTAATTAAGCTACTAACAGAAGTCAAAATTTATACATAGATTTTCAACTGTTCAGTGGAGAGGGAAGGTCAGCACCCCAATCCTGTATTGTTGAAGGGTCAGCTGTATATAAATACACCAGCTTAAAAAAATGATGAATTCAAACTTCTTTTAAAGAAGTTTGATCTTCCTCAATCAGTGGATTGAGTGCCAACCTGAGAACCAATGTGTCACTGGTTCAATTCCCAGTCAGGGCACATGCCTGGATTGTGGGCCAGGTCCCCAGTTGGGGACACATGAGAGCCAACCACACTTTGATGTTTCTCTCCCTCTCATTCTCCCTCCCTTTCCCTCTCTCTAAAAGTAAATAAATAAAATCTTTAAAAAAAATTTAAAAAAAACAAAGATCAGATTTAATTCTCTGCCTATAATGTATTTATAAGCTAGACCACTTACTTGAAATGACTGACAACCAATATTACCTGAAGATCTCAAGTGGTTTGACCCAAATGGTATGTTACAATGGTTAAATAATAAATTATTAACCCTTCCATCATTAACATTATATACTGCATATTATTAACACACTGTTAGGATTACATATTATTAGTCTGATGTGTTCTTTGCAAAGACCTACCTATATTCAGCATCCAATCTTACCATTTTCCATTCTACTAAAATATTCAGTTTTTAGGTAAATACAGAGCCTTATGACAAACACTAGATCTCTCAGCCTCCCTTGTAGCTTGGAGCCACATGACAAAATTCCAACCAGCATTTTCAGTAGAGGTATTGCGTGGCTTCCAGAAAACTTCTTAAAGGACAAATGGCATATCCATCCTAGTTCCTTGAACAGGATCTAGGTCTTTGAGGACTGTGAGACAGAACTGCCATAAAAGCCCTGGACTGTGTCCTTCCCAACTTTTACGTTAGAGAGAAATAGTCTGCCTTGTTGAATCAGTGCAATTTTGAGTCTCTTTTACTTGGAGAGGAAACTAACTCTATGTGATTATCTTACTCTTCATTTAATCAGTATGTATATATCGTTCTAGCCCTGCCCTCCTACCCTCCATCCTCTAGTACAGTACAGCTACTTAAGTTTTCAACAAATTGAATTACAAACACCAGATGCAAACTGTAATAGAAACAATTAACTGATCAGAAAACAGCTCGAACAATCCACTATATTATTCCGAATAAAAGAAGGAAAATTGAGAGGAAAAAGGAAACAAACATTTATCACAGATATTCTCACTGAATTCTCTATCACCATAGGTAGGTACAATTATACAAATTATACATGGGAAGTGGAAGCTCAGGAATATCTAGTCAGTCAGTGACTCATCCACTTACCTGTATTTATTTATCAGCTATGTGCCAGGATTTCTGCTAGGCTCAGGAAATTAAAATGATGACTAAATAGTCAATCCTTGTTCTAATAAGAGCTTATATGCAAATAAATATTATATAACTGCAAACTGATAAACTGTAAAAGAAAAAAAATTGAAGGGGAAGGAACCAAAGCAAGGTCCACATGGCCAGAGCAAACAAACACTTGTGAGGGACAATAATGTGGCTGGAAAAATAGGCAAACTCAGATTATATAGGGCCTTGTACACAAAGCTATAAAATTTGTATTTTTAGTTAAGTTTCTGAAAATGATTAACAATGGAGACTGGATGCAGGACTGAGGGAGAAGAAGGTGTTCATAAACAACTCCCAGGTTTTGACTTGAACAACTAGTACTTACTACAGGTTAAGCAATTTGGGCCTTCTTCAGTTTTCAAATTAAAAAAACGAGGAAGATGGTTTATTATTTAGTATCTAAGGTCCCTTCAATATCTAAATTGGTTTTAAATCTTAATCCGAAATCCCTATCTTTGCATCTACCCTCGTGATTTGAAAACAAAGTGTCAACAATCCCCAAGTTGCCTAATTCTAGGTGGGTGTGAAAAAGTTCCTAAAGGATAGCGAGATCTGGTTTGATCTTCCTCAAACTCTAGTACATTGAAATAATCTATAACCTTTTGGCAAGAATATTTTCAAAACATTCACCAAAATTACAATAGCAACCGACTCAACATATATTTAATATTAATGTTTACATACTCCTATACACATTACTCCAAGAGATTATACAATGTCATATATCTTCGTCCCTTTCTAAGACCTTATGCAACCTAATATTTTGAGTAAATCCAAAAGCACAGGCAACAATAGCAAATATAAACAAGTAGGACTACATAGAGCTAAAAAGCTCTGCACAGCAAAGAAAACCATCAACAAAATAACAAGACAACCCATGAAATGGGAACAAAATGTACAATCCATATACCTGATTAAGGTTTATTATCTAAAATATATAAGGAATTCATACAACTCAACAACAAAAACACATGTACAGTTGATCCTTGAACAACATGGGCTTGAACTGGGCAGATCCACATAAATGCAGTCTTTTTTTTTCTTTTTCAGTAAGTACACTGGCCTCCCATATCCTAGTGGTTCACATCCATGGATTTATCAGTCAACCACAGATCTTATACAGTACATTTGATATGTGGTTGGGAGTCCACTGACACAAAGGGGACTTCTTCCATGCCATTTTACATAAGGACTTCAGCATCTGAGGATTTTGCTACCAGTGGGGGGCACCTGGAACCAATCCCCTATGGATAACTGAGGGACGACTGTAATTAATTTGGGTGGAGTCAAACATTATACATGGAATTTGGACTGCTGGAGCAAACCCCCATGTTATTCAAGGGTCAACTGCAACATGATTTAAAAAATGGGCAAAGGACCTAACTAGGTATTTTCTAAAGACATACAAATGGCCAGACAATACATACATGAAAAGGTGCTTAACATCACTAATCGTTCAGGAAATGCAAAGCCAATTGACAGTGAGATTTTACTTCCTACACGTGAGGATGGCGAATATCAAAAACATGAGATAACAAGTGTTCATAGGGATATGAAGACAGGGGAACCCTGGCAAACAATATTTCGAGCTGTTGCCGGGAATGCAAAATTACTGTTTAGAACCACAGGTGGCTGAACCCTTGAATGTGAAACCAACAGATATTAAGGGCTGACTATATTTATTGGGAAAAAACAAACATAAAAGGACACCCACACAGTTCAAACCCGTGTTGTTCCAGGATCAACCTGACTATACTCGCCAGAGATTTGGTCACTGGTAAGAATGCAACATATGAACATATTGATTGGTACTGGTATGTAAAGATACCTTCTAATTGCCCATCTTCTAAGATACCCAGGGGCTTTTATGAAGCTGTTCATAAACTTCATCATTGCCATTCTTTCCTCCTCTACTGTATTGGAACAATGCTTTCTCAAAGACACTGAATGTCTACTAGACAGAAAATATCAAAACTTACTCTTGATGATTATATTTTGGAGAAAATGATTGAAACACTATAACTATTTATAATACAAGAATAATAACTTAGCTACCCAAAGAGTAAGAAAGTGTCATCTAACAGAAATATAAAGTGAGGCACATATGTACTTTTAAATTTTCTAGTAAACTCATTTTAAAATGGTGAAATACATTTTAAAAATCAAAAGTTGATGCTTAAACAACACAGGATTAAGGGTGCTAAACCCCCAGGCAGTCAGAAGTCTGAGTATAACTTTGAGTCCTCAAAAAGTTTAGTCCTCCCTTGGTATCTGCAGGGGACTGGTTCCAGGATCCCCCACGAATATCAAAATCCTTGGGTGCTCAAGTGCCCTATATAAAATGGCATGAACAAAGTATACAGTCAGCTCTTTGAATTCGCAAACTCCCAACTGCAGACTGAAAATGCCATTTTTGGTCTTGACTGATGTGGCTCAGTGGGTTGAACATCATCCCACAAACCAAAGGTTGCCAGTTCGATCCCCAGTCAAGGCACATGCCTAGGTTGTGGGCCAGGCCCCTGGTCGGGTTGTGCAAGAGGCAACCAATCAATGTTTCTCTCTCACATTGGTGTTTCCCTCCCTCCCTTTTTTCTTCCTTTCTCCTCTCTCTAAAATAAATAAATAAATAGATAAATAAAATCGTTTTTTTTTTGTTGTTTTTTTTTAAAGCAGCCCTGACTAGTGTGGCTTAATGGGATGGGTGTTGTACCACAAAGCATAAGGTCACCAGTTCAATTCCCAGTCAGGGCACACACCTGGGTTTGCAGGTCAGGTCCTTGGTTGGGTGCATGCAAGAGGTAACCAACCAATGATGTTTCTCTGGCACATGGATGTTCCCCCCGCCCCCCAAAAGAAATAAATAGCCCTGGCTGGTGCCACTCAGTAGATTGAATGCCGGTCTTCGAACCAAATGGTTGCTGGTTCAATTCCTGGTCAGGACACACACCTGGTTTATGGGCCAGGTCCCCAGTTGGGGGCGTGTGAAAGACAACTGATCTATGTTGCTCTCACACATCCATATTTCTTTCTCTCTTTCTCCCTTCTTTCCCCTCTCTCTAAAAATAAAAATAAAATCTTTTTAAAAATGTTAAATAAATGAACAAATAAAATCTTTAGAAAAAGAAAAAAAGCAGAGCATGGGAAATATATATTTAGAAAATATCATACTGTACAACACTGGCTTAGACCTGTGAGGACTAGCTTTTCAAGAGGTTAGCTGTTCTAGACAGAAACCTGACATGCCATCTATGTTACTGTCTTAAGAAAAAGAACAGTTTAGATTTTTATGGTAGCCCAGAGTCAATAATATCAATAGACACTATTTAGATTGTTGTATAGTAAAATAACATTAGAAGCTAATGGCATTAATTGACTTTATACTTCTGAATGGCTCACTGGTCTCTTCCCTCAAAACACATACAGACCTCTAATAATTTTATCACAATATTAACCCTGGCTTGAGGGCAACAATGTATTTTCTTATGAAACAAAGGACATGAACTTCACAGATGCCATTTTCCTCACTATTCAGAAGACTCTCCACGTACATTAGGATTCCATAAGTTGGCTAGCTGTCAGCATGTTACTTAATTTCTTTAGGACCCTTCATTTTATTGCTGAAAATAAAACTGATTAAGTAATTTTGATAGTTGTTTTCAGTTCTAACACTTTATGTCCCTTTTCTCATTAGAGTAGGTCAATTGATGGAAAAGAGGTAACAAAAGTGATGGCAGTGACCACAGATTAGGTTTTTCAGTAAGTCTGGCTATGAGGAAAGAATAAACTGGGCAATGTTTAGCCCAAAAATGGTTAAAGAAAAAAAGCTTAAGATTAAGATGTTGAAAGTTAAAGAAATTTGGTTTTCAAAAAGAAAAGGAAGAATGCTGCCCAGTGTGGCTCAGTTGGTGGGGCGCCATCCCGTGAAGCAAAGGGTCACCAGCTGACTCCCGCTGACTCGCAGTCAGGGCACCCGCACAAGCCTGGACTGCACAAGGTTCAGTCTCCAGTTGGAGCACATTTGAAAGGCAAATGATCGATGTTTTTCCTCTATTTTTCTCCCTCTCTTCCCCTCTCTCTAAAATAAATTAAATCCTTTTTCTTTTAAGAAAGGTAAAGTGATGTCAGCAATACAGCAGAATAGAAAGCCCAAAGACAAACTGATCCATCAATAGGACACAGACCAATTTCCTTTGTGAGAAATTCAGAAACTAGCCAAGAGACTTCTACACTCTGGGAACCAACCCAGAGTGTAAAACCAACCATATATGAAGGCTATGGTAAAATATGACACGCCCTTTTGCTATATTCTCTACCTATGGCACAGTGCCACACAACTGGTAAGAAATCCCCAGCAACAAGTTTCTCCTTAGGGAGGCAAGTAAAGGAACAGACCATACACCTAACATTCCAATTGGGTGGGGGGTGGGGGGGTGGAGGAACTGCCTTCTGTCTTGCCTGTCTCCGAGTACGGGATTCAACACACTCTAGATGCTTGGTGATTGCTGACAACAGAGAAGGCCATCCAGTCTATCATGCAAGTATTCACCATAGCGCCTTCTCACAACTTAGTGCAGAGCAAGCAGATCCCAGTTTTTTCACTTGGCAGGGAGAGAGTTGTACCATGCATCCAACATTCCAATTTTTCTGGGGGTTGCCCAAAGGAATGGCTTCTATCTCACCTGTCTCAGGGCACTGATGAGGCCTGACACACCCTAGATCCTTGAGGTCCACTGAGAACAAAGACAGCAGTTTGAACTAGCACACAAGGACTCACCAGAGCCTCCTACTCCCCAGTGCAGCACAGAACAAGAAGCAGCCAAAGCCCAGATCCCAGCTTTAACCTGGGAATGGAAATAGTTGGACTAAGTGTCCAATGTTCCAACTTTTCTAATGGTTGTCAGAGAGACCGGCTTCTGTCTCACTTGTCTCAGAGTGCTGATGAGAGCCAACATAGTGCAGATGCCTTGAAGTCACTAAGAACAAAGATAGTGGATTGGACTAGTACAAAGGTTTGAATGGCTCTCAGGATCTATGGTCAGGCTAACTGGTTAGTCTTCCCCTACATTAGTCCAATGCATGATGACTGGGTGGCGTGCCTGTTTTTCTAATGTACAGATACCAACACAAATAGTTAAGGAAGGAAACAAAGAAATTAAGAAACTTTACCCCCCCAAAAGAAGACAATACAGTTCCAGTAACCGATACAGGCAAAAGAGAGATAAATAAATTACCTGGCAGAGAATTCAAAATAATAGTAATAAAAGTGCTCACTTAAGAGGAGAACAATACATGAACAGAGTAAAAATTTCAACACAGAAAACTTTTTAAAGAATCCAACAGGAATCTTGAGCTGAAGAATCTAGTGCCTACATAAGGGCACTAGAAAATTCAATAATGGCTTCAACATCAGAGTAGATCATATACAAGAAAGAATCAGTGAACTCAAAGGCAGATTATTTCAAATTATCCAGTCACAGATAAAAAAAAAAAAGAATTAAAATTATGAAGAAAGTTTAAGAGACTTACAAGTGACCATTAAGCAAATCAATATAAAAGATAAGATTATTTCAATTAAACAGTCACAGGAATTAAAAAAAAGAATTAAAATCATGAAGAAAAGTATAAGAGACTTATGAGACACCATCAAGCAAACCAATGTATACATTATAGGGGTCAATACAATCTTATACATAGTATAAGATTGAGAGAAGTCCAGAAAGCTTATTCAAAGGAATAATGGCCAAAAACTTCCTAAATTTAAGGAAGAGAATGGACATCCAGGTCCAGGAAGCCAAACAGACCCCAAAAGCATGAACTCAAAGAAATCCACGCCAGCCTGCAAACTGAAAGGTCCTCAGTTCAATTCCCAATCGGAGCACATGCCTAGGTTTCACACCAGGTCCCCATTTGGTGGCATGCAAGAAGCAACCAATCGATGTATCTCTCGCACATTGATGTTTCTCTCCCTCTCTCCCCTTTCCCCCCTCTCTAAAAATAAATAAACATCTTAAAAAAAACTGTCACAACAAACAAAAAAGAACATCATAAAAATGACAAATGGGTCAATTCATCAGGAAGATAATAATATATATAGACAGAATTAAAAGGAGAAATAGAAAAGGAGAAATAATACAGTAACAGTAGCTGACTTCAATATCCCACTTTCAATAATGAACAGAACACCTAGACAAAAAATCAACAGAACAGTAAGCTTGCACACTATAGATGAAATGGACTTAACAGATATATACCAGACATTCTACTCAAGAGCAGCAGAATATACATTCTTCTTAAGCACGCACAGAACATTCTGCAGGATAGATACCATCTTAGGTCACAAGACAAATTTTAACAAATTCAAGTTTAAATCATACCAAATATCTTCTTTGACCACAAGGGAATGAAATTAGTAATCCACTGCAGAGGAAATATAGAAAATTAGTAAACACGTGGAAGTTAACTAACACACTCTTAAACAACCAATGGATCAAGGAAGAAATCAAAAGGGAAAATAGTATTTTGGAACAAATAACAGAATTATAACATGTCAAAAATTATAGGATATATCAAAAGCACTAGTTCTACGAGGAAACTTTACAATGATAAACAACTACATTAAAAAAGATCTCAAGTGACCTAATACCTCAAGGAGCTAGATAATGAACAAACTAAGCCCAAAGTCAGCAAAAGGAAGAAAATAATACAGATTAGAGCAGAAATGAATGAAACAGAGAATAGAAAAATAATAGGAAAGAGTCAATGAAACTAAGAGTTGGTTTTATGAAAATATAAAGGTTTTTCTGACAAATCTTTAGCTAGACTATGAAAAAAAACCTCACAAATAACATCTAAAATGAAAGAGGAGACATTATAATTGAGGCCAAAGGGGGGGAAAGGATCATAAAGAGACTACATGAACTGTTACATATGCCAACAAATCGGGCAACTTCGAATAAATGAATCAATTCCAGAAACATACAACCTACTAAATCACTGACAGAAATCTAAGCAGATGTATAACTTACAAGGAGACTAAATTAGTAATAAAAATCCTCCTAATAAAGAAAAGCCCAGGACCAGAGGGATGGCTTTCTTGGTAAATTCTACCAAACATTTAAAGGATAATGCCAATCCTTCTCAAACTCTTCCAAGAAATTGAGAAGGAACACTTCCAAAGTCATTTATAAAGCCAGCATAACCCGGATAACCAAAGCCGGAAAAAGACACTACAAGAAAAGAATACTACATTGAATATTTCTAATGAACATAGATGCAAAACTCCTTAACAAAATATTGGCAAAATCAATAGCACATTAAAAGGATCATGCACAATGACCAAGTGGGACTTAAATCATCATACAAAAATCAAGTAATGTGCCCTGGCCAGGTGGCTCAGTTAGTTGGAGTGTCATCCTGTGCACCAATAGGTTGCAGTTTCTATCCTGGTCAGGGTGAATATGGGAAGCAACTGATGGACGTTTTGATATTTCTCTCTCTCCCTTTCTCCCCTTGTATGTCCCCCTCTCTCTAAAATCAGTAAGCATATCCTTGGGTGAGGATTAAAAAAAATAAGGGAGGTGACACAAGACATTAACAGAAGGAAGGATAAAATTTTAAAAACCACGTGGTCATCTCAGTAGATACAGAAATATTTTTTTAAAAAATTCAACAAGCTTTCATGATAAAACTTGCAGCAAACTAGGAATAGAAGATCATTACCTTAACATAATAGAGGTCATTTATAAAATGCCCACAAATTCGACAATGAAAGACTAAAAGCTTTTCCTCTAAGATCAGGAACATGGCAAGTATGCTCACTCTCACTACTTCTTTATAATGTGGTATTGGAATTTCTGGCCAGATCATTTAGACAAGAAAAAGAAATAAATGGACGCAAATCAGAAAGGAAGAAGTAAAACTATTTTTCTTTGCAGATGACATGATCTTATGTAAAAAACCCTTAACACCACACACACACACACACACACACACACACACTAGGATAAATTAATGAATTCAATAAAGGTGCAGGATACAAAAATCAACAAAAATCAGTTGTGTTTCAATAGTCTAAGAATTAACTATCTGGAAAGAAAATTTAGAAAAGTTTATTTACAATAGTATCATAAACAATAAAATAGTAAAAAACTTTTTAAACTAAGGAGGTAAAAGATGTGTAAACTAAAAGTTAAAAAACAGATAAAAGAAACTTAAAAATGACATAAGTAAATGGAAAGATGTCCTGTATTCATGGATTGAAAGAGATAATATTGTTCAAAAGGGGGGGAAGATATAGGGCTGGAGAATAAATAGGGGTGGCGGGGGAATAATGGATGAAGAAGATCACACAGATGCAAAGAAAAAATGTGGGGATCTAGAAAGATGGAAAAATCATCTGGAGTTAAAGAAAGGACTTTTGTCATCAGAAATGGTTGGAGGTTGATGTAGGTAAATTAGTTGGTGGAAGAGAACAGATAAAGTTGAAAAGGAGGAGTATTTAGCAGTTGAAAATAATGGGTTATGGGACCTAGGCTGGATAATAACAAAAATTACGGAAGTGAAGGTAGTTTCAGTACATGAGACAAGATAAGAGGGTGTGGTTATTAGACTTATGTGGTTAGAGACAAATGGGCAGGACATTGGTGTGGAGGTTGTAAAGTATGATGTCCAAAATCTCATCTACAAAGAAATGAAATCACCTAGATGACTGAGACAGATGTAGAAAACAGGAGTGTGATTTCACAGACAACAGCAACAAGAAATAGAAGGCTCACCTAGATAGATGTCATGTGCCTCAAAAGGAAGGTTTTTACAGGTAGGTAGACTAGTAAATGGAGGACTAGAAAAATACTTATTATACTCTCCTCCCTCCTCCCAACACACTCGTGCACTGCACACACATATACACAGAACGAATGAGAATGAGAGAGGCATTTGTAAGCTGTATCAATACTTCCTGGCTATGAGTAAAGGAACAGTTGCCACTTGAAAAGACTTTTGGAGAAAGATGTACCTATGAACACAATGACTTTCTGTTAACACAGTAGATGGAATAAGAAGAGTGCAGATTCAAGTTATATATGAGAACTTAAGGTCTAAATCAATATTCAAATGACTGTTTTCAGATTTGAGTCTGGAAACAATTATGTCCTCTCAAAAGTATGCAAGCAAAGTGTTAAGCCAAATGTAATAATGCAGGTAGTTTTCTAAAATATACCAATTATGCCAGAACAGAGAGAAAGGGAGGAAAAAAACTCAGTTGTCAAGTATGTAGTACTATATTTATGCAATAAAATAATTTTTGAAAGTTAGATTATTTTCTTCAAATTTTTGATTACTTCAAGAAGAAACTGAAATTAAGCAAAGGATTCATCATTCAGACTGGATTGAAGGCCGGACTAAAACACTTAAGTTGTGTTACTTTCAAAATATCCCTTTTGATCTGTCTCTTACCAGTATAATTTTCGGCTGGGACTTATGTTAACTACCCGCACCTCCGCCAAGTGACTTATATGCTACCAGGCCCAGGATAAACACACTTCTGAGATATAATTACATTACTAATTGCATAATTAACAATCTTTCAGTAACTTAGGCCCAAATTAGGCTCAAAGACAACTTAGGCTCAATATTACAAATTAGTAGAGGGTAAAATTTTTATTTTAAACAAGCTAAATTTCTGTCTTTTAAAAAGATTGAGGAAAAGTTATTTCCAATTCATTTAGGTTTCTACAATGTGGTCATAATGGAGTAAATGCAGTCTCAAGTTACAGCACTTAAAGATTGAAGGGAGAAAACTTTCTATTTAAAAATATGTTGCTACAGTTACCCAATGTTTACTTTTATAACCAATAATTATATGAGATGTCCCAGGAATTCCAACAAGTGCAGTAAGATCAGTAGCTGAAGTATATGCTAGTTATGTCACGCACAAATTGAGACTGCATGTGTCAAGTCAATTTCAAAGTAGTTCTCATTTGGAAAATACTAAAGAAAATGATGCACATCTTTCTAAACTGTAGAAGAGCAGAGATAAAAATACTGAACGTAACAATTTCAAAATTCAAGTGATGACTCAGAACATTTTTTCGTATTTTTGTTCCTTTTATTAAAGAATGCTATCTAAAATTATCAAATTTTATTGGCTTCTAGTCTTGAAATAAGGAAAAGGTGTTTTTAATGTATTTCAGTTATGGAATTTGTTTGCATAAAGATTTTAATGCCCGTGATAAACCTGTAAAAAGCCATGCTTATAACCTAATGTTACTTCAGAGTAAAACAATGTCAATTCCTTTAGATGTAGTCAATTTTTAAGTTCTTAAATGAAAAGAAAGGGTCCCTCTCAGAATAAAAACTAGCTCATTATTGACTGAGTAGTTAAATCTGTTATTCATTATTATATTATCATGTTTTTGTATGTTTTGTTCACAATCAGAACATTCAATATTGGCAGAATACCTACAAAACTTTTGACCCCAATATAATTTTAATGAGATTTAAAAATTATTAGGCTCATCATTACAGCATAATTGGCCTTCCACAAAGTGACTACTTTTCTGCATTATAGAATATCAAATGTTTGTTCTTCACTACGAGAGCTATCCTACACTAAAATAAAATAGTATGTCACATTCAACTGATTTAAACAATAGAGAGACTTAAAAATAACAAGAAGTGAAGTAAGGTGGATCTAAGATGCTTAATGCTATCACACAAGACACCTAGGATCTTTCCAGCTTTTCTCTGTCAGATTCCGCATGGCCCTTAGGATAATTCCCTTCATAGTCACAAAATACCTGATAAACATCAAGGCATGATATCAGGCACATATTGTTGTGCAGTAGAAGAGGGACACCCCTGACATTGACCAGAGTTGGCACACATGTCCCTTTCTAAACAAATCACTATTAGGCAGAGGAGGATTACCACGATTAGCTTATATAATTAGGGACTTCTCAAAGTCCCTATATAGGGACAGAGGTGGGCATCCAAACAAAACTGGGGGCCTGCAAGGAAGGAAGCAGGTTATGGCCAGTGTATAGGTACCCAACATGTTATTTACAATACAGAAAAATTAAATCTTGGCATTTTATTTCAATAGTTTAATTTTCCCACCATTATGAATTAATCTCAACTTGGTAGTACTAAACAATACTCTGAGGACTCTAGAGACATATTTTTATTTGCTTTAAATATCTTATTGTTTTTTTCCCATTACCATTTATCCGCCCCCATACCCTCTTCCACCTCCATCCACATTCATAACCGTCCTGGGCCACATGCAGCCCAAGGGCTGGACACCCCTGGTAGACATAGGTCACATCACATCAACAGTGCTGAGATGAGAACACATTCCAACAGGGTAGCCAGGATGAGGGTTGATCTAAAAACCATGTCACTAGTGTCAAAGAAGCTGAAAGCATTTTGTCCGAAAATGAGCCAGGTAATGTATGACAGCTTCAAAGTATCTGAAGTATTGTTATTGTGATGCGATGCCAAATTGCATAGTTCTAGAGGTAAGAATTCAGATCAATGAACAATAACAACAAGGAAGATAAAACCTGGTTCAGTGTAAGGCAGTACTTTTATCTAGCATTATTTTTTCTGAAGATGGACAAGGTGGCTGTTCACATGGGGCAGGGATGAACATCCCAGCTAAGCTGAACACCTGCTGGTTCTGTGCACTTTATGTGAAGTCAGCTGTAACAACATGCCTGCAATGTAGTTTTTAATTGCAATTTCACAGATAAAAATCACATGGCTAAGAAGTGGAGAAAACTGGATTCTAATCCAGTCCATCTGTCTCCAAAGCTGGCTCTTCCTACACTTCACACACCTAAGAGAAGTTAAATTAGCAGTTGTTAAAGTAGCATATGGGACTTCTGAGTTGGTGAAAACTGAGTATCATCTGATTTGAAGTCCCTTTCAAAATTAAGATGCCAGAAATGAAAAGTACTACTTCCTTCATTTGTAGGAGCACTTCCTACTTTAAGAATGCTTTCATATCTATTCTCACAAAAATGGTTTAAGGTAAATAAGCTCTTGGCATTCTACCTCAGAGAGGAAGAGGACAACAAAGGTGGATTTCTTCAACTTCCTTCTGGTTTATCTCCAAACATATTTGTTTATTTTCAACTCCCCAGGTCTTTCATTCATTCAGCGCTCATTTTATTAAGCAAGTTTTAACATGCCAGCTACCAAATCTCAATGACTTACAGTCTGATGAGAAGAGCCTGTAGTCATAGAGGAAAAAGTTTATTTAGAAATATTTCTATCTTCTTACAGATCTTACTTTATACATTCTAATTCCTTTCTCATATCACTTTCATTTATCCCTCACTGCTGTCTCTGCTCCTTCTTCTTGGCTATAGAAAACTTCTCTTCCTCCCTAACAAGCTACTAATCCATTTGGTATATGTTTCACCTTCCTGCATGCAATCTGACTTCCATACTCACCACTCGAATTGAAATTACTCTAAGGTGCCCTGGCTGGCATAGCTCAGTGGCTTGAGCGCAGGTTGCGAACCAAAGCATCGCAGGTTCGATTCCCAGCCAGGGCACATGCCTGGGTTGCAGGCCACAGCCCCCAGCAACTGCACATTGATGTTTCTATCCCTCCCTTCCCCCCACCTTTCCCTCTGTAAAAATAAATAAATAAAATCTTAAAAAAAAAAAAAAAAAAGAAATTGCTCTAAGGTCACCAATAATTATCTACTGCAAAATCTTTGTTTTTCTCAACTACTCTACAATGCTGGATACCAATGGTCTTTATTAAACTCTCTTCTTGCTACCTCCATAAAAATTTCACCTATTTTTCCCAACCTTTTGGGGCCCCTTTCAGTTAGCTTTCCTTCCACCACCTGTACTTTAATGCTGGCTCTTTCAGCTCATGCTTTTTCCTCCTGGCCTACCACCTCTTCCTAGACAATCTCATCTATTTCTGTAATACCAGCCATTACCTACATGAGTCTTCATTTCTACTCCTAACTCCCCAACTCAATTTCCAAATGCTCAGTGGGCCATTTTACCTGCATATTCCACATTATCTCAGATTCAGCATATCAAAATTCAATTTATCACCCTTAGGTCCCTCCCTCAAAGTGTTGTTTTTCTGAAAGTCTTAGGTTGGTTAATAGTAATGGCACCACCAATACACAGTAACCCAGAATATAAAAATAATTATTTCTGAAAGCCTTACCTTACTTCATCTCCCATTTTTAATTTTTAGTCACCCTGTTCCAGGCATTTTACCAAAAATCTTCCAGAAAACTCTCTTCCCTCACAGTGACCTAGTTCAGACCCACTTCAGTCCTCACATGAGTTATCAAAATCACTTCCTAACTGGTCTCTCAACTCTTGGTTCTCCTTTCTCTACCCATCCATCCATCCTTGTAGCAGATATAGTTTTTTTACAAGAATCTCTTCCTTCATGGAGTACACCTGATCCAGACATATATAAGAGACTTGGGACTGGCTGGAGTACTACCTACCTACTCCTAGCGACATGTCTAGTTCAGGGAAGAACATATGATCAAAACCTTCCTCAGGACTTTACTTCCTTGCCAAGGACTTTACTTTCTTGCCAAAGAAAAGACACTCTCTTTTCTTTTGGGATTTTAAGCAAGGCCAATATAAGCTAAACTGCCTATAGCAGGGAAGAAGGGGCAAAGTTTAAAAAGGGTAGGATGCGATGGAGAATCTACTGTCACCAAGTTCTGGATCTAGCTCTGCCTGACCATTCCTATCACCTAGCCAATAAATTTCCTCTTGTGTTTAAGCCACTTTGACTTGTGATGTCTGTTATCTGTAACCAAGAGGCCTGATTAACAATCCTCTATACCACCCATTACTTTTCTAAGTCATAGACAAAATGTTATGTGCCTGCTTTTATTTAATCAACTACATTTTGTTAAAGTACACTGTATACTCAAGACATCCACCACTATCTTGCCTTTTAAGTTTCCAGTATATAAATGCACTTGTTGCAATTGAAATAGTCCAGGTCATTCTATACAGCTGTGTCTTCGTACATGCTGTTCCCTATGCCTAAAATGCTCCTTCCTACCTTTTAACCACAAAATATATAGTAGGGCTGTATAAAATAACGGAGCACAAATTAGACAGGGGTCAAATCATGAAGGCCCTTGAATGCCAACTTGAAGTGCGTACATTTTAACCTGCTGAATGATGGCGAGACCACTACTGAATTTTAAATCAAGAAATGACAATCCGATTTTTATCTCATAGGCCTCACTGTGAATGTAGCATAAGGGATGACCTAAAATGAGGTGATACAAAAGTCAGAGAAAACAGCAGCAGGCTACTGCAATAGTCTGAGCCAGATAATGAAAGGAATACAATGGGACTGCTGTGGGGAAAAAATATTGCCAACCGCTATCAACAGCACTGGTTAAGTCTTTCAAAGTCTTTTACATTAGCATTTGTTCTTACAAGGATGTAGACATAAGGAAATAATGTGAAGTCTACAAAAACTTACATTATCAAGATTTTACTGAATCATCATTAATAACAAAACATTAAAAACTATTGGTCAACTAAATGTTGACCAATAAAGTGATTTAAAATATAGTATATATCATAAAAAGAAACAGAATATTTAAAAACAAATGGTAAAACATAGGACAATACTCATGAAAATGTTAAGGTGAAACAGAATACATATACAATATGATTCTAATGATGTTAATAACGATCAGAAAGATTTTTTTTAACATCAACAACAGATTAGTCAAATCAGTGCCAAGATTATGGGTAATTTCTTCTTTCCTTCGTAAATCTACACATTTGTTTTTCTCTGAGTAACACCACTCTTTAGTCATGATGTCCTAAACTCAGTCACTACTTTACAGGTAAGAAAAATAAGTCCCAGAGAGGTTAAGTGACAATAGTTCACATTCCAGTAAGTAATAAGAGGGCCAAAACTTGAACACTGCAGAGGTGAGGACTCACAGTTAAGCAACAAACCTGCGAAGACAAAGCTATTTAACCCACAGCTCAAGAGAACCTATAGTAGGTGAGCAGTTAATGTAGAACAAGCCTGTTGGGAATTTAAACTCGCTAGGTCACAACAGCCTCTAAATTCATGCCTCGAAAACTATCAAATAGGCCCTAACCGGTGTCACTCAGCTGGCTGGATATTGTCCCTCAAAGCCAAAGGTTGCCAGTTCAATTCCTGGTCAGAGCGCAGGCCTGGGTTGCAAATTCAGTCCTGGGCTGGGACACATACACGAGGCAACTGATCGATGCTTCTCTCACATTGAAGTTTCTCTCTCTCTCTTTCTCCCTCCCTTCCTCTCTCTCTAAAACTAAATAATAAAATCTTTTTTAAAAAACAAACTATCAAGTAGCTAGTGAGCAAACTTTAAGAAGGTGTAATTTAAAATGTTTGCAGAACTTTGTTTTTATATAAATAATCCTTCAAAGAACAGAAAAGGAAATGACACTAGACTGGAGAAAGAAGCCTCAGAAAAATGTGTTAAGAGAAACTGATGTTCCAGAGTCGATACTTACTTTGCCCATTAAAATATAAGTGTATGATTTATTACAGCAGATTATTATTTTCTTGAATTGGGATCTCTACAACCTTGATACAATCCCAAATAAACTCTATAGATCTAAGTATTTAATTCATTTAAGCATGATAACTGTCAAAAAGTCACTTGGCAACTAACAAAAAAGAATTTGAATATTTGTGAAATAAAAGTGTTCAACCAAAGAAGTTTCTCTTACTGGACAGGAAGGAGAATGGTCATCAAGAACAACCTTAAAAGTCTGAGTTATCTGTATTTTTTTCCTAACACTATCAATTAAGAACATGTGTTTTATTTAGATGCAATTTAAATCACAGTACCACCTAAAAAAATAAAAACATCTAAAACATTTCTAAGGTGGTAGATTAAAGATTATGTTAGAATATACAGTCAGGTATATAACTCTTAACAGCTTCATATCAAAGGATTTACCTTTAAGTAACTAATTACTGTATTTTATATCCAAATGATAGTTATGCTTCACTAATTTTAACTTGACCATAATATGACCAACTATACACCACTATCTTTATTTCACTGTTCTTTTTGATGAATTTTTAAATGATTCCTTATGTAAATTTAGAAAGTTTGCAGAAACCAGTGCAAAAGCACCATCCAGTGGTAAAAGATGAAAATTACAACTTATACAGTGATTACGAAGCAAAAAGAGTGGAATTGGGGACTGCCTGGTCTCCAACATACATTTCCAGGAAAGAAAAAAAATAAATAGGCAATATGATATTGACAGTGTCTGTTATTTGTTACCATTTTCCCAATTAAATCTTATTCTTTCAATCTCAAGTTCAACTGTTCTTTTTCTGCTGTGCCCACTCATTAACCAATGCTGGACTGAATTAGGGTAAGAGTATTTCAGGATTCATCCAGAGCCTTAACTGTACCAGAGGTTAGAAAAACAGCTTTATAAAAAGAAGAGAAATTGTGAGGTGGGGGTGAATTTCCCATGGAATTCTAGTCAGTAAAAGCCATTCAAGGTAACAACAAATTAGAGGCATCATATTTTTTTCCCCTTTTTTAAATTTGGTAGACTATCCTGAAAGGCCAGGTAAAAATTCACAATTGGTTAATTCATACGGAATTCAGAATTTCTAATGAGAATATTAATCTTTGATGATCAAATTATTCCAATTTGAAGAACAAAGCCTAATGTTTTCCCAATAATCTGCTCCCCTACCAGTCTTGTACAGATGCATAAATATTTCAGCTTTCCAAATAACAACTTTCTAATCACCTCCTGTTCTTTAAAAAATGTGTAACTAAGAACAAATTATAACAAAAAAACAATAAAGGTGATTCTTTCCTTTGAAACTGCTTTGCATCAAGACTACTTTAATACCAAATGGTATTATCATTTGGATAATAAAATATTTAACAAGAAGTACAGAAAATTGCATCCTGGTAATGGTAAAGAAACCACTTACTGGGTTATAGTTTCTTCTTTTTTACAGAATCCTTCAATACGCCTGACTTTCAAAAAAGCCTAATGATGCCAATGATATTAAACTAGTGAACATTATCTTCACTACTACCTTGAGTCTACCACCGCTAACTTATGAGACTTTTCTAACTACTTTCACTAAAACACAGGAGTCACTCATATAATTAAGGTTCCCCAATGATTACTGAATGGCTAATCATAATGTATGTACCACAAACATATAACATGTAAGATAATTAGCTATGAGCAAAGTAACACATACAGCTGGACAAGAGGCAAATGAAAACATCTAGTAATTTATTAGTTTCTCAGGATAAAATAAAATTATTTGCAGTACCATTAGTTTCAGCTATTTAATATTCTCTTCTCTAACCTACAACACAAGAGACTTCTAAATTAGATTTTTAAGCCCCCTCCACTGAAAACTTATTTTCATTATTAAGTAAGTTGCTACATAAGTTTTCCAGGATTACAGACAAGACCTACCACACAAAGTGTCTACCACAAAGGATTTCAGCTAATACCAAGTATTTTTCACATACCTATACTCTCATGTATAAAAGCTAAGTTTAAGTTATGAGGCACAAATAGCAACAAACTAATGAATTACAAGAGCTGCCTATATTACTGCAGAGAGACCACCAGAAAATAACCTACCATAATAGGAATCTCCGTACTATTTTCCTCTGGTGGAATCAGTAGATGTATTGTTTCAATTCCACTCTCAGGCCTGTAGCAGAAAACAGGTATCAAAAGCAAGAATACGCTAACACTAGCAATGAAGGGCTATGTTATAAAAATAACTAGCACCTTAAAACATTGAATTATTAGATAATATTAAAAATCTTACTAATTCAGAACTAGTTTTACTGTTCTATCAAGAAAAAAATTATTAATCTGTATAATAAGATAGGTTATTAAAGGTTTTTACACATGAACCAATCCTTACTGTATTCTCAGAAGTGTTTCAAAAGTAGTGTGTGTCTTAGAATTGCTACCAAAAAGACATTCTCATTTTTTAAAAGGAAATTATTTAAATATATTCACTACCTAATGATCAAATAATTTCATGGGGGTGTCTTAATATAAAAACTATAAAGTATAAAATATCCACTCTGTATAATTTCTGAATATTTAAAACATATTCATTTTAGAAATATATAAATTTAAGAAATCACAGTATCTCCCAAAGAGAAACACTTAATATTTTATAACATATATAGTATAATAACTGTATAGTAACTTGCTTCTCCTCATCTTCCTCCACTTAACAATGTAGACTTTTACCCATGTCCTTAAATATTTCTCCAAAACGCTTCCAATGACTGCATATATGACATTACATTTAAAAGTTATTGTATTTAACCAATTTCCTAAGAGTAAACATTTGGGTTGCTTCTATTTTTAAGTTTTTACTTGAGGATATGTTTATGATTTTAAAGAGAGAAAGGAGGGGAGGAAAGTGAGCAAGAGAGAGAAACATCAGATATGAGAAACATCAATTGGTTGTCTCCTGTATTCATCCACAACCTATGTATGTGTCCTGACCAGGATTTGAATCCACCCACAACATTCTGGTATACAGGATGACACAACACCAACTAAGCCACCCTGCCAGGGTTATTTTTTTTTATTCTTACATTAATAATTTTTACAGGATCTTATGCTAAAATGGCTTGTCTTCAAATAAGTAAAACTATGCCTAAAATATTCTGGAACCATTAATTCTCAGGTGTAATGGCCTAGTAAGAACAAATGTCAGAATTAAGTTCCCTGTATAAAAGTATGCTATCAACCACATTTCTTATTAGTCTGAAAGAATCTTTTATTATCTTTGTCAATCACTGCTATGTTCTAACATACCTTTCCAGTATGTTAAAAGATGGATACCACCCTGGCCACTCTAGTGGATAGCTGTAGTTAAGGCTAGCTACAGTTCTAAACATACTAAATTTGTTACTCTCCTCTACCAAAACTATTTATGAACAAATTAACCTCATAAAAACATTAAAGGGCCATTACTACCATACTGATGTAACAGAAATAGTAATATTATTAATATGCCATTTGGTGGCAGCAAATACAAAAGAAAGCAAATTTGCCAAGCACTTCTATTTATTGTTTTATTACCAATACAAAGTCAGTCTTCCTCTAAGAGTTTCAAATGAAAAATAATGCTTCATAGGTTTAACAGTTATAGCTTAATCTTATGTTAATTAGTCAAGCTCAAAACAATATCATGAACAAATTCCTAATAAACTGAAAACAATAGCTCTGTGTTACTACATAATTTACAATTAAATTTACAATGTCTCAAAAACTATGTGATCTTGATATTTATAAAAAAATGTAACTGTGACAGCTTTCATTTGTACTAATATATGTACATGAGTGGAAAAAGTAGGTTAATAATACAACAATTAATAAATAAATAATAAAAAGTTTCACATATTCACAACTGTAACCTACTTTTACCCACCTGTGTGTGTCTCATGGAAAAATTACAGTTTCTGCCCTGGCTGGCATAGCTCAGTGGATTGGGTGCAGGCTGTGAACCAAAGTGTTGCAGGTTCGATTCCCAGCCAGGGTACATGCCTGGGTTGCAGGCCATAACCCCCAGCAACCGCACACTGATGTTTCTCTCCCTCTCTCTCTCTCTCTCTCTCTCTCTCTCTCTCTCTACCTCCCTCCCTTCCCCCTCTAAGAATAAATAAATAAATAAAATCTTTAAAAAAAAATACAGGGTGCTCAGTGAAATTAAAAACAAAAAAATTACAGTTTCTTACTCTAACCAAATCCAGCTAGCTTAGCTTCCCAACCCTTCAAGTAATTTACTAAACAATCATTTGTTAATAACTACTTATGTGCTAAGTACAGCAGTGAACAAGAGAAATAATTTGTAGCTCACAAAAAATCTCCCATATATTCCTTTTTCCAGACTTGGAATATGGGGTAATAAAAGACCTGCTTGAAAACCAAAGTATTATATAAACATATATAGTACAAAAATATTATAGTTACCCTCCACATATGATTTACAATAAGAAATACACAAAAAAATTAGAGAAAGAAATACAAGAGGATTTTTTTGGTATTATAATTGCCTTAATATCTTTCTCTTTTATTGAAATATCAAATTATTTCAAAAGAAAGAATGGTGCCTTTAATTCAGTTATTTTAGTCACTTACTCAAAATATTAAGTGACTAAAATAACTGAATTACATCAAACTAAAAAAGTATGCAGAGTATTTTTCCCACAGAAGTATCACACAACAAAGTATGTCAATCTTTTTAGTTACTTATTTATAAAAAGCATTGCTAAAGTGTCTCATAGTCCAAGACATAAAAAAGCAAGGGCTGGGATCATAATTGAATGCAAACTGAGATTAAATTTGTTTATATACTGACAGATTAACCACACAGTTAAGCACATATGAACACTGTAAAAAACCCAGTCTTCCACAGCAAGAAGGGCTTGTGTCCTATTCACTACAGCATATCCAGCTGGCTTTGCTTATTAGCATACAACAGTGATGAACAATGTCATGCATGAACATTTCTCATACTGATGACTGGATCTTGTCAGCAGAATAGAATTTTCATTTTCTTGTTTTTCTGTTTTTGTCAACAGGATACAAGATTTTACAGGTTAAAAATTAACACTGGCCATTTCATATGGTCTAACCTAATACCAATTATTCATGACAAGTTCCTTGAGGACAGGTACCTTTTCTTATTCTCCTCAAAACGCCCATCTTCTCGTAAGGGAGAAAGGTCACTACAAAGTAAACTGCCAAGCAGTGCAGTAAGTGCTCTGATAGTGTATGCATAAGAGAAGGACACAGACACACACACATACAATGCATTAGAAATCACCAGATATACTAGTCAATAATGAACGATATCAGGAAAACTGGAAGTTACCTGGAAAATAAAATTAAATAGAATTCCTTAGCTCGGTGATCAATATAACAAGATGTATGTGTTCAAAGAAGTATAAAAGTTCTAGGAAACTAATGACTGATTTCTCCCTAAGATGAAAAACAAGACAGGGATGCTCTGCCCCCACCACTCTCCTATTCAGTATCTTACTCAAAGTCCTAGTGTTAGCAGACACGGCTGACTGTCTATGTATAAAATCCCATGGAATCTCCAAAAAAAGTTCCCAGAACTAATAAGTAAATTTAGCAAAATCATAAAAGATACTTATATTTCAACATACTACCAAGAATTGGAAACCAAAAAGTTAAAAGCAGTAATATTTGTAGTAACACTCTCAAAACTGAAATACTGATACAAATTTAACAAAATGTGTGTGGAATCTCTATGCCAAAAACTGTAAGATGTTGATAAAGGAAATCAAAAACCTAAAGAAATGAAGAAAAATACCACACTCATGAGCTGAAAGACTCAATGTTGTTACAATGTAAAATTTTCTTCCTTTAATCTATAGACTCAATGAAAACCTAATCAGTCTCAGTGTATTTGTGGAAATGAATAAGGTAATTCAAAAATTTATATGGAAAAACAAAGGAAGTAGAAGAGCTAAAACAATTTTTAAAAAGAATCAAGTTGCAGGTTTCCGACTCCTAGAAAGTTACAGTAATCAAGAGTATGACAAGATGAAAGAAGAAAAGGCAGATAGATCTGATAGAATAGAACAAAGAATCCAGAAATAGAGCCACACGTACATGGTCAATTGATTTTTTTACAAAGGTGCAAAGACAATTCAACAGAGAAAAAAAGATTCTTTCTAACAAAATAGTCTGGAACAACTGTATAATTGTTTGTAAACAAAACAAAACCAACAATAAAAAAAATAACCACTGAGACAATCTACCTAATATCATACCCAATAAAGAACTCAAAATGGGCCATAGACCTAGATTAGATGTACAACTTGAAACTAAAAAAATTCTCAAAGAACATATAGGAGAAAATCTGTTACTGGATAGACAAAGATTTCTTAGAGACAATATTGAAGTACAATCCACACATTAAAATACCGATTTATTGAAATTCATCAAAATAAAGAATTTCCGGCTCTTTGAAAGACATCATTGAGAATGAAAATACAGGCCACAGTCTACGGCCATACCACCCTGTACACGCCCGATCTTATCTGAAAATACAGGCCACAGATTGAGAGAAAATACTTGCCAATCAGATACCTGACAAAGCATTTATATGCATGATAAAGAATTCATATAACTCAATAGGAAAGCCCAATTTTTTAAAAAGATGTAAACAGTTTGACACTTAACCAAAGATATACTGACATAAAGATATAGAGACATTAATCATTAGAAAAATGCAAATCAAAGTACAACGAGATGTTATTACACACCTACTAGAATGACTTTTTATAAAAACTGATGATACTGCATGCTGGAGAGAATGCAAAGCAATTAAAATTTTCATACATTACTGGTAAGAATGCAAAATGGTAAAATCCATTTAAAGATTATTTTCAGGTGCTTACAGTTATTCATATAACTAATGTATAACACCTAACAATTCTACTCCTAGGTATTAACCCAATAAAATAAAAACTCATACTCACCAAAAAATCTGTCCATGAACATTTATACTGGCTTATTCATAATCTCCAAAACCTGAAAGTAACCCAAACATCCCTCAACTAGAGAATGGAAAAATGTACTGTGGTAAATCCATGTAACAAATACTATTCAGTTAATAGAAAAGGAACCAACCAATGACTAAACACACCAACAACAGACACAAATCTTAAAAGCATTATGCTAAGTGAAAGGCTACATACTGAATGATTCTATTTCCTAAGACCTTCTGCAAAAGACAAAACATTAAGGACAGCAAAGAAATACACAACTGCTAGGAGCTGGGGACCTGAAAATGGTATAAATACAAATGGGCACAAAGAACATTTAGGGGTGATACAAGTGTTCTGTATCTTGATTGTGGTGGCCATTACAACTTGCATGCAGTTGTACAAGCTCACAAAACTGTGCACTACGAAGAGTACATTTTACTCTATCTAAATTATACCATAGTTAAAAAAGAAAAATAATAAACATATTACAAGAAGCCATATGAGAATTTTTAAAACATAATCTCATAAAACACAAAAACTGAAAAGACATAAAATTTAGAAGACATAAAAAATTCATAAACTTAACCATTTAAAAATATTAAATTTCTACATTGAAAAAATATAACCACAAAGTGAAACAAATGACAATTATAAGGGAAAAACACAATCCACTAGAAAAATAGGCAAAGAACATAAACAATTCAAAGAAATGGAAACACAATATATAAATATAGTTTAATATAACATTTCTATAATATTATGTATAAGTATATAAAAAGATATTCGACCTAATGTGAGAAATTCAAATTAAAATTATAAGGATATACTATTATTCATCTCTTAAACTGCAAAGAACAAGAAGTCTGAAACTGTATTGGTCCTAGAGTGAATGAAGTACGAATATAATCTCTGTCAGCAATTTGTTAATGTCTAGCAAAACTGTTAATGTATATTTTTCTGATATGCAAATACATTTCCAGGATGTATTTTTAAGAGAAAAAGCAAGTTAAATTAACAATCTATACTACATACTACCTTCTGTTTAGCAAAGAAAGGGAAAGAAAACATTAGTATTTGCTTTTATTTGCATATAGAAACACTGAGGATACATGGGAAACAAAGCTATTTATTTGGAATGGGTTGCACAAAGTGGGAGAAAGGCTTCTTGGTTATAGCTTTATCTGATTGAATTATGTGAAGGTGGAAGAAAACAAGGGAGAGGGAGGAAGAGGAATTTACCCTAATATATTTGTACATGACCTACAAAGGTTATATGATAAAGAATTTGACTAGTTTTTGTCCTGAGTGCCTGTGAGTTTCTAAACCCTTGGAATTTCCTAAGTGGCAAGTGTCTTTATCATTCCTAGTGAACCCTTAGAACCACAACTGTGTTTATGCTACTGAAGTGACTCACAGTAGGTCCCTAGACTGTTCCAGATTGGGGCTGGCCATGCTGGAAAGAACCACCATGTGATTAAAGGGTTGGGGCTGTGGGCCATGTTGATGTTAGCCTGACCAGCTAAACGTCTGACCTCTGGGGAGGGTAGTGGGGCTAAAGACTGAGTTAAATCTCTTGGCCACAATCAACACATCCTTAAATCCAATATACCTATAAACTGAATCCCCAATAAATCATCTTGACACTGAAATTGGTTGAGCATCGATATACTGGGAGGGTGATGTGTCCAGAGGGCATGAAAATTTCGAGTCTGGGACCCTCTCAGACCTCACCATGAGTCTCTATTTGATGTTTCAATTTTGTTCTCTTGCTATAATAAAACTGTAATCCTAAGTATACCACTTTCCTGAGTTCTGGGAGTCATTATAGCAAATTATGGAACCTGAGGGAGCAGTGGGAATCCCAAAATTTATAGCCAGTTGGTCAGAAGTGTGGGTGGCCCAGGAACACTGGAGCTGCAGCTGGTATCTAAAGTGAGGAGTCTCTGGGAGGACCAATCCTCTACTTGTGAAGTCTCCAGAACTGCACTATAGTAGGTGGTTACTCATGACAGAGTTGTTTGTGTTAGCAAAAGAACAACTTAGATATCAACAGGAAACTGGTTACATAACAATGAAATACTAAGCACCCGTACTCTTTAAGTACTAAAGTAGAATAAACTCAAGATACTGGAGATAGAGAAGGCAAATAAAATGTAGAACAGTGGACTAGTACACTCCCCACTATGTAAATGGTGGGGAGTAAGAGATATCTGACTACGGAATCATAAAATCTTTAGGGATAGAGAAGAAAATAATGGTCAGCTATAGTTAGGGAAACCAGATGACTTTGGGATGATGTGGCTAGAGGTGGAAGGGGCAATTTTTACATTATGCCTTTTATATTTCTTTTAAATTGTGAACCATAATTACCTGTTAAAATTAAATTTAAAAATCTACACAGATGAATCAGATGCATACCAAAGGTGAGAATTACAACAGTGATTCACTCAAAAAAATAAATAACTGAAGTGTATGAAGACAGACTAATTCTACTCTGTCAGCCTGTTTTCCTCCAACTCAAAGTTTGACAGACCAATTAAATTAAAAATTTCCAGAGGAGGAGCCTAGAAATCTGTACTTTTAAATAGTAATTCTCATTCAGAGCCAAGATGTAGAACCACTGATAGGAAAGGGTTACTAAATTTACAGAGCATTGTGCCAGCCAAAATGAGTTGATGCAATAAAAATATTCCCCACCCTAACAGGTACAAAGCAAATAATCAAGATATACTACTTCACAAATGGGAACATTAATTTAGTCACATAGTACTGCAGAGAAAATAATTTAAGAACAATCATCATTAGGTGAAAGGATGAAGCAAGACGGACCATGGTGACACCATGTGCACAGATTAATACCATCACTAAGAATGAACCCTCATCATGTACTCACCTGCTGTGAGAAAATATAAATTTGTGTTGTATATTCAAATGTAAGTGTATATGCATGTATCAATACACCAACCTATAATATGTATGACACAGAGTAAGTTGATGGGTGGCTTATGTATGTAGACATCTGCTTATTATACTTGATGTATTCTTGCTTTAAAAAGGAGTGGGGAGCATTGTCCCAATAAGATGAAGTTGCAGGTCCGATCTCCAGTTAGGAAATATATAAGAAACATCCAATGAATACATATATAAATGGAACATCAAATCAATCAATCTCTCTCTCTCTCTCTCTCTCTCTCTCTCTCTCTCTCTCCGTCCCCCCTAAAATCAGTAGATAAAAAAATTTCAAAACCAAAAGGACTCTAATCCCACTTCTAAATCTACCAATTTACAGGAGAAAATAGAGGAACATGCTAAAGGCCACCAAGAGGATACAATTAGCCAAGTTAGTTAGCATGTGGGAAATTCCATAAAACAAATGAACTTAACAATACATGGATTTTTTTAAAGGGAAGGAGATACTGTTACAGACGTAAGAAACCAATCATATGTAATGTTCAAACTTTAAAAATTATTCTAGTTAGCTTTAAAAAGACATCTGACACAAAGAAAATGTAGTAAATATTGACTTTGCTTCAAAATACTCCAAAAACATTTGAGGAATGGTAAAAATGTTGGTAATTGCTGAAATTGGATAACCAATTCACAGGATTTCATTAATAATCTGTGTGACAAAGTTTAAGAATTAAATTATATTTAAAAATGTTAAAGAACATCAATTATATAGTGATATTTCAAAAATGAGTACAATTTTAGACTGACATTCCCTTATGATTCTGCTCACACAGAACACTATTTTAAAAACAGAAGTTTAAAAAAGTTAAAGTGGTTAGGTCCAACTTAGGTCTAAACTTTATAGCAAAACACATCCCAGCCAATTTATGGAATCTAGGAGATCTGATAGCTCTAAATCAGAGTTCTTCAAAGCCAGCACTACAAACATTTTAAGCCAAATAATTATTTGTTGTGGAGTCCTGTCTTATCCATCACAGGACATTTAGCAGCATCCCTGGAACTACCGACTAGATGTCTGAGGCATTGCCTCTCTTCAAGTGGTGACAACCAAAAACCTGTCCAGATATTACCAAACCTGATCTATTCCTGATCTAAACTGGTAAATTTTTATAATGGCGAGCTTACTATAAAAAGCAAAAGGAACTTAACAGTATATTCCTCAAAATCTTCCAAAAACAACTTGAGTAAAGCAGCATGACACTAGCCAGAATCAGACAAGATGTATTTTCCACATTAACTCCTCACAACCATCCAAGATCTCAAATATGTGAATAAAGATTCAATCTTTTTAAGAAATGTAAATATGTACATTTCCTTATGTACAGCTACCCGGTGTGATTATGAGGAGTCATGTTAATACATGTAAAGCATCTAGCAAAATGTATTTTGCTAAAAAAGCAAAAGTTATAAAACTGCATATACCCTCTGTTTAGAATTATGTATACTCATTCATTCCAAGAGTTACTGTGTTGCTACAATGTGTTAGTAATAAAGGTGCCAGTAATAAAGAGAGAGCATAGTATTATTCTAAAGGAGTTCTAGTTTTAGTAAAGGAGACAAGCACACACACAACTAGTTTATGATAAAAGGATATAGTACAATGATAACTAGGAAAGTGCAGGCCTTAAAACAAACAGGCACAAAGGAAATGTTTATAAATACGTAATTAATGAAACACATTATACAGCCAGAGAAGCACAACTAGCCCACTCTAGTGTAGCAGGGTGAACTCATGTTAGTGTGCATTCATGTTGTCAGATGCCACGTCTGTCAGGATGATCGTCTTTAAACAAGGATTCAGACAAAAAAAAAAGGCAAAAGCCATTTGTAATAAAGAGGACAGGATGCAAAGCTGGCCAGGATGCAAAACAACAGAAAGAGAGACACTACAGGTTGAAACACAAATTAATATAGCCTCTGTGGAGGGCAAGTAACAACAGCTAGCAAAATTATGACTGTATATACCACTGAGAAAGATCTCCAAAATATATGAACGGGGGAGGGAGGGATACAACAATCAAGTATGCTGTCATGTGTGTTAATGAGAGGGATGAGAACAGATTTGTATATGCCTGTCTTATCTTCTGTAAAATCTGTGTGACCAATACCCAATTGTATACTCTCCTCTGCATCACAGGGCAGAAGTCTGGAACTACATTTCCCAGAACCCCTTTTCCCAAATGATTCAAGGATAGCACATGCCAATGAAGGGCACTCATGCAAGATTTAGTAAAGAAAATGAGAACTATTATTGTCTGATAGAAACTGTGAGTAAACAGACAGGAAGACAACAAACAGGCACAAAGTTTGAAGTGGCTGCTGCGTGACCATGCCTGCTTTTTCCAGACTCAATATTGTACAGCAGACCCTCAAATAATGTCATTTCATTCAATATCACTTTGTTATAATGTTGATGAGATGCCACAAGAACTTAACTGTTGATATCAATTAGCCTATGGTAAAAATGGTTTCATTATACAACATTTCACCCCATTTCCAAGAGCCTATCAACAACACTGCAAGGACTTACAATACAATGTCAATTTTCCAAAGTAAATCCACACTTTCAAAGTAGTAATAGTTAAAGTCAACAGTTTCACATGGCAATTTGAAATTTTTAAAAAAGTGTATAGAATATCAAAGGATAAAAAGAGTCAATCTTGAAAGAAAATGAACTTCATACCATATACAAAAGTAAAATTCCAGGTGAGTAAAAAACTAAGTGGGTAAAGATACCGCAAATTTTTAGAAGAAACAAGGTATTTTTAAGAACTTGATGGATTTCTCACACAAGAAAAGTAAAAGATACATATGATTATATTACAATTTAAATTTCTGAATAAGGCCCCATAAACCAAATGAAAAGATTAGCAACATATTAACATGTATATACACCAAAACCAACAAAAAAATTCATAGCATATGCACACAATCACTGCGTTATAAGGGTTGGGGGTAGAAACTAGCAATCCACACAAAAAAATTTTATTGGTCAAAAATATAAAAATATAGTCAATTTCACCAGGAACCTTGGATGTACAAATTAAAACAAGATGCTTCATCATACCCATCAGACTGTAAAAACTGAAGTCAAACTGAAACAATTATCAAGTATGAAAGAGGCAATACAACTGGTACAACCACTATGGAGAAAATAAAAATTACACAGTAAATGTGAACATGTGTACATACCCTACGGCCTAGCATGTCTACTTCCACACATCAACTTCAGGGAACTTTGAAACGGACACAAGGAGACACACAAGAACTTCTACTAAAGCACCATCTATAACAGCTGAAAACGGGAAACCACTTAATTGCAGTATGTTAGGGAAATAAACTATGGTTTATTTGTACAAACCACAGCAATTGTAACAAATATATCGACATGGATAAATTTCAAACAATGCTACAAAAGACACATGTATTGTCTAAAAGTTTAGAAACACCAAAAATGGCAGTATATAGTCCATGATATTTTATGGGTATGTAAATACAGTATAAGTACAAAAAATTTATACTATATTAACTTTCAAATTGGTTTACCTGGAAAGGATGGGAGTGAGGCTCTAGCTTTGTATGTAATTACTTCATTCTTTAAGAGACACAAAGCAAATATGGCTAAGTATTAACATCTATTTATTCCTGGTGATAGGTACTTAGGTTTCTACTGAATTTTATTTTATCCCATGTGTCTACAAATTTCAACCTAATTAGAAAGATTTTTCTCCTTGACTTGACTATAAAAGATGAACGGAAATAGGGGAAAGACCGGATAAAAGAAGACTGGTCAGAGAACTACATTAATCCACGGGAAAAAGGACAGCAGCATGAACCAAGATCATGGAAGTGGGAAGGTCAGAGAATCAGGACTAGAGAGTTCTTCATACAGTTATGCAAGCCTGGTATGCTTAGGTGCATTTTCTTTTCTTTAAGATCTCCTATATTGTTGAAATGCTTGTTGCATATACATTAAACCAAAGTAAAAAAAAAAGTCCCCTATGTCAGTTTGATTTGGGAGCCTGTCTTACAAAATTCAAGTTCAATTACGTCACCTCTAGTTAGTGAACGTAGGCTACATTTATACAAAATTATTTAGTAAAAATCAAAGCCTGGGAACTTCTATCCAGAAACTCTAACTCATAGTACTGTATGTCTGAATTACTTACACAATATACCAAGGACACATGCTTGTCAACTTGAACCAAAACTTGTCACTTTCACTATTGCGTATCATATAAACTGGCAGCTTACAAAGTCTAAAATTTATCATCTCTAACCATCACCAGAAAAAATATTCTACAGACATTGACCTCAATAGTCAGTCATTAACTCTGGATCCAAACAGAATTATAGGCAAAAACACTGCACATTCCAAAAGAAGATGTATGAACAACTAAAGAGTCAACCCTACCAAAAAACAATGTCCTCATACGTATAATTTAAATCTAAGAGTATCCTTTCATCAAAGCTAGTATTTCAGATGATTCCATCTTATGTGTGCACACATATATATTCACGATAACTTACAGACAAATGACAACCCAAACAGACCCAGCTCTCAATGAAGGAGGGAATGCAGGCCCAGAAGTTCACCAGGTGACCACTGTGCTTCCTTTCACAAACACTGCAGTAAGACCTTAGGACCCTGAGAAACACCATCTGGAAAGCACTGCCCTTAGTCAATTCCCAAAAATATGCTAAGCTCTGGCAGTCATTTGTCTGTGTAATTTTTTTGTTTAAATACTGAGGTAACACAACTTTTGAAATGGAATACTAGTTTCTTTCAGGGTTGTCTGCTTATCAACATAAACTGCCTAAGAGCGACTCCACTTTTAAAAAAAGGAATATAAAAGAAAGGAAGGGGAAAAAAATGTACCCACTTTACCCTCTGTTCTACTTGTGCTTATGCAGTTTCTTTTCAGTCTGTCCTTCAGAAACTCCACACACATCTTTTCATTACATTTGGTAAAAGGAAAAATAGTTTCTCAGTAACTCCAAGGTAAAGAAAAATATTATCTTTCAGAATCATTCATTGTTTAGAGGCAAAAATGTAGGTATTATAATCTGGGCTATCTGGTTGATACAACACTCTCTGGGTATTGGTATCACTGAATATAGTTCAATTGGTGATTAATATGAGACCTGTCCAGAAAGTATCCAGCCATGTAATATGCAAAATAGAGACATTTATTGAAGATACAAGATATGACTGGGACTTTTTTTCTGGATTGTAACCACAGACCCATGATTCCTCTCTGGTTACGATCTTCTTGAGGATGTGGCTCATTGACAGCAGTTTGAATCAAGCCATTAAAAACTGCAGCATGATGTTCCTTCTGCTCTGGTAGCAGAGACGATACTAGTTTCGACAGAGTAGTTTCTGGAATCCCTGTACCAGCTTCCAGTTCTTGCAGGATCTTTGTTGACTGTAGCTGGCACACATTCAACATTCTCAAGTGTTCTGCTTGTTGCAGGCCTCCCAGAACATGAATCATTTTCAACAGATTCTTGACTATCTTTGAGGCATCTGTGCCATATTTTAATTTGAGCTGCACTCATTGCATCGTCCCCAAAAACCTTCTGCATTATCTGCACAGTTTCCATGGAGGAACATTCCAAGTTTAATGCAAAATCTGATGCATATTCATTGCTCTACTTAGTCATTATGAATGTGACTGCCACGACTCAATGGTGTCTACCACCCCCACTGACTAGAACAGTGAAGTTGTCATTGTTTATTACAGTCCATCCTCCTAGGCTACCAGGTTACACAGATGCCACGCAAACTATTATCATTAAATTAACATTGGCTACACTTTTTCTGGACAGACCTCATATTGACCCATTATAATTTCTGTTTCTTTTTAGTCCTTTAGCCCATTTTTTGTCTTTTGTTTCTGCTCCTAACATTTATCTTTTATTTGATGAAGTCAGATACAACTAACTGTGATTTTTGAGTTATGAACTACCAAACAGGTCATCAGTCACTCTCTGGTAACATGAAATGGTTATGCTTTAGAGTTAGAAAAGATCTAGGGTTAGCTCTGTTACCTTGGTAAAGTCACTTAATCCCTCTGTACAATAATGCCACTCACCTCAAAAATTCATATAAAGCACTAAGTACTCCTGAAGTACTTAATAAACATAAACCCCTTCCCCATCCTTCTCCTCCTTCCCTCCAACTGTCCCAGAGTAGCTGCTGGGTCCTTTGTCTTTAAAGATCAAGACAGAAGAGCAGAATTTAGTAGATTAGAGGGAAAAAATCTTTCTAGATCACATCAAGATTCCTCAGGAAATAACCACGGGGGCAGAAAAGGGATATGAAGAACAGGCCAGTTCTCCAAGCACTAATTAACCAGAAGAGCTCTGCCTTTGTCATAAGATATTGGTATGAACCACAGGCTTCATTTGGTAGAATGGATATGGCAGCTTTTGAAATATGAACTCTGAAAATCACCAGAGTTGACAATCCCAACTTCCCCCAGTACAAATACATGTAACACAAAAACTGCACCCTCAAAAGTCACTAGCTAGCCATCTTCTTCAATGGTTCACTTCTCCTGTCAGTTGGTTTGACCAGGACACAGCCCGCACAGCCACATCTCATCTGTCCAAAGTGACCAGTACTATTCAAGGCCCAATACTTTGTGCTTCTGCAAAAGGAGGAATGTTTGGAAAGCTATTGGGGATGTCTCACATAGGAAAAGGGTGGAATAACTAAATCATGGCAAGGGAAGGAATGCAGATGAGCATCAGGAATAACTGGAACCAGGCATTCAAACAGCCAAGACACTTTCTTGTTAGGCAGCGGGCATCATTCTCTCTCAATGCCGACCAGCGTCCTCCAAAACTGGCAAACATGAACACGAACAGGTCTCAAGCACTCTATCTTACTACACCACAGAGAAATGATTCTATTCTCTGGTTTCAGTTAAAAACTCCCAGGGAATTCTGATTGGCCTCTGTGAAAGGAGACGGAGGGCGATGACCAAGTAGTGAAGGACTCTAGTCAGTCCTATTCAAACCACGTGGTAAGCAACCACTAGATGGAGGAAAGAACCCAAAAGTAAGAAAGTACTAGTTCCATAAGATACAAACATGGTAGGTAAGCCAAACAACATAACTACTATTGTGGGACAATTTTTTTAAAAAAGCAGTTTTGGGAATCAAAGACATCTAGATTAAAAACTTTAATCAGCTGGTAATAAACCTTGGGCAAGTTATAATCTGAATTAGTTTCCTCACCTAAAAAAATTAGACTAAAGTAAGATTTAGGAAAAAAATCACATAAATTTCCTAGTATAATTCTAGTACATAACAGGCATAAAGAAATGTTTTATTAGGTCATTAACTCACTAAATTTCACTGTTTTCACCAGCAAAGTTAAAAATAACAATGTTCACACACTCTTTGTATTAAGTATTTATGAAAGTTCCTGGCATAGAACAGGCATTCTTCTATCATATAGAATTACAGAATTTCAGAGGACTCAAATCGACACTTCATTATCTACAGGAAGAAGTCTTTTATGTTACCTCTAAACTAGAAAAGTTCTTCCTGATATCAAGCTGAAATCACTTCCCCTAGTTTTCACCCATTAGTTCTTAATTTGGCATGATAAAAGTCTATTCCTGCTTCCCCATGGCAGGCCTCCAAATATTTGAGGCAATCATGATGCCTCCCATTCCCCTACTCAGGTTAATTTTCCAAGTTACACATTCCTATTTGCCTTAATTTTCCAATATAACATGCACTTATTGCCAGAAATGTGGTAATTCAGATGTGGAATAGTCAGAATTCAGGCCTCCTTGTCATTTCCCTTGCACCAATCACTATACTACTTTTTGTCACATGTGCTGATATGCCAGCAAGATGCACAACACCCTCTTCCATCAATGATATGCCTCTAGAATTAGTTTTTTAAAAGAACAGGATCTTACATTTCTCCCTATTCAATCTCCCTTTGTCTGACTCTCATCTGATCATATCAGCCTATCAATATCAATCATCTTAGTTCCTTAATCTGTCATCCAAAGTCTTGAACTGATGTTCAGTGATATTTGTGGTTCTCCTCCTTCCAAGTTCACAACACGATTACACTTCTCTACTCACCCAACACCTAAGTTGGGGGTGGGTCATATAATTGGCTTTAATCAATTAAACATGAGTTGAAGCGAAGTGACAGAAGCCTTTGAGGCCTGATATGCAATTCATCAGATTCCTTTTCTCGTACCACCAATACAAACTAACTCTTCATGATTAGTGCTTCACTTCCCCTAGAAACAAATAACTCTTTAAGTAATTTATTCTAGAATCTCACCTGAGAGCCACATCCAGCTCTATAATCTTCCTTCTTCCCCTTTCTGAAAAGTGGAGTAACCTTTCCCTGTCTCTAGTCTTCAGGCACCTCTCTCCTTAACTCCACAAGGCCTGAAAACATAAAAAGTTATTTAGAGAATTCATTTTCAAGTTTCTACAACCCAAAAATATAATTCATTTAAGCCAAGAACAAATAATTGCTATTCTTGTTCATCTCTGGACTTTATTTTCATTCTGTTAAATCTCATTATTTTGCTTAAACCCAAAGACTGAGCTCTGATGAACATGGACCATCACAGGAATCTTTTCCTTCAGATGTAATATTTGTCTTCCCACACAGAGCTATTCTCAGTGTCCTATGCTATTCATTTGCTGCTTAAGGTTTATTCAACATTTACCAAGGACCTATGCTATGTATAAGACAACTGCTTGGTCTGAGACATGATCTCTGTCCTCAAGGAATTTATAGTTAAAAATGTCAAATGAATACCAGAGGAGTGGGTAAAAACAACAACGGAAGGGATCTTGAATGCCCTATGTAGTAAGCAGCATAATACGATGCTTAAAAATATAAGCTCTGAAATCAGATGGTTCTGGGTTGAGATGCTGGTGTCATCTTCCTCATCTATAAAGTGGAATAATTAACAGCAAAGGAGTGTTCGAATAATTAAATCAGACAACACAAGTAATGGACTTAGCTCTACTTAATACTAATATTATCCTGAATATAATGGTTAATAATTTTTTTAAATTGACACACGGATATGGCTAATGATTACTTATATTTTACAAGTATTATGATTTGGATTCAGTAGCAAAGGAATAAAGAAAGGGTTAATCTAAAGTCCAGAAATACAGTTAAAAGGCTGCTGCAGGAATCAATGATTAAGATAGAAAGAATGAGAAAAAAATCACCAAAGGGTTTAGTCCTGGCTCTTACTAATAACAGTATAATCTTATACAAGTTAATGTCCTCTCCAGGCCTCAGTTCTGTCATCTAAGAGTTGACCTAGATGATTAAAGTTAATTTCCAATGCAACATCTCTTTTTAATTACTTCACATTTTATCTCTGTATGTCTGTTGTAGGCATCTCTTATACAAATACCTTTAACAACAGAAACAAAATCTCCAAGGAGTAATTAAATGCTAACAATTACTTTTGGATGCAAGCATAAAACATAAAAGGCATGCAAAATGTCAAGGACTGGAAGAAAACTGCATCTGTGATTAGGCTTTCTTTGAGGTAGCAAAACAAAAACAAAAACAAAAAAACCCTGCTACAAATGTAGAAACTGAGTTAAATTTTCTTTGAAATGTATACTATCTTTACCATTTTGTAAATAATAAACCCAGAGCTTTCTATAGAACAACATGAACAACTTCCAGGATATACTTTCCATAGTAAATCTCTGGATAAACAAATTTCTAAATCATCTAATACCATTTTCCATTTAATCTCTCCATCAGTTACAACTAACAAATGAGAAAAATAAAGGGCATCTGAACCAGAAGGGAAGTAAAATTATCTTTGTTCACAAGGAAAATAATCTTACATGTAGAAAACACTAAAGATTCCACTCATACCAAAAAAATACTAGAATAAATCCAACAAAGGTGTAGAATACAAAAATTATACATGGAAGATTATCAGTGGGGAGGGGGAAGGGAGAGAACGAGGGAAAAGGTGCAGGGAATAAGTATAAATGGTAGGTATAAAATAGACAGGGAGAGGCTAAGAATAGTATAGGAAATGGAGAAGCCAAAGAACATATATGTATGACCCATGGACATGAACTAAGGGGGAGGGTGAATGCTGGTGAGAGGGGAGGTACAGGATGGAGGGGAATAAAGCAGAGAAAAAAATGGGACAACTGTAATAGCATAATCAATAAAATATACTTAAAAAAAAGAACTAATACAAAGGTTCAACCAAAAAAAAAAAAAGGCTTTTCTGCATGAAAGGACACTACCAATGGAGTGAAAAAGCAACCTATAGAATGTGAGAAAATATTTGCAAATCATATATCTGATAAGATTTATATCCAGGATACAAAAAGAACTCATACAACTCAAAAACAAAAACAAAAGAAACCTGATTTAAAAATGGACAAAGGACTTAAACATTTCTATGGAGATAAGCAAATGACATTAAGCCCATGAAAAAAATGCAAATAAAAAATACAACAAACCACTTCATACTCAATAGGTTGGCTATTATAAGAACAAACCATCTGGAATTATAACTAAGTCATAGAGAAATCATCCTGAATGACCAACTGAACACTAGCTGGAGAAGTCTTATAAGCAAGGACAGAAAGAAGAAACCACTTCACCACAATGAGACTGGTAAGGAGTACAGAGGAGGCATGAGAGGACTGGTTGGGTTCCCAGGACTAGCAGCCTAAGTTTTGGAGGGGATATTTTAGCAGCCGGGAGGGATCCCCCTGAGAAGTGTGGGGTCTAAACCCCAAGCTGGGCTCCCCAGCCTACAGCACCAGAACCAAGAAAGGAACCCAGATAACATCCAGCTGTGAAAACCAATGGGGTTTCTGTCTGCCAGGGAGAAACTGGCTAGAGACACAGAGAGCCTCTTACAAGGCAATGCACAAAACTTCGTTTGCAGCAACTAACCCTGGGCTCTGACACTGAGAGGGCAGAGTGGACTAAATACACTTGAGGGAAGTCTGGGGCTGGTGTTTCTGGGAAGAGGACCGAAGGAACAGCTGCCAGTATCCTTATAGTCAGTCATTCCCCATACTGTAGAGGGCATCTTTCTCAGGCAGAGCACTCCTCTCCAAGTGACATCAACTTGAGGGGAAGTAATAGCCCCGTTCTCAGGACTTACTCTCCCCATCTGGTGGAGCTAAAGCTGGGCTGCTAGGTGCAGCTTAAGGCTATATAAGTGATTAGTTTAAGAACTAAGGCAAAACAAAAATAAAACAAAAAAACAACAAAGCAGCAGCCAAAACAAGAAGAGAAAGAAACAGACCCCAAATGAAAGAACAGAGTTCTCAAAAGAAGAACTAAATGCAATGAAGGCAAGCAATTTATCAGAGAGAGAGTTTAGAATAATGATTATAAGGATACTGAACAGCATGAAAAAAGATATAGAAACAATAAAATGACCAGTCTGAAATAAAGAATGCAGTATCTGAAATAGATAATACACTGGAAGGAATAAGCTGTAGGTTAGATGAAGCAGAGGATCAAATCAGTGCCTCTGAAAGATAAGGTGGAAAAAACACCCTGGCAGAGCAGCAAAAAAAGAAAGAACTTCTTAAAAATATGAAGATGGCTTGAGAAACATTTTAGACAACATGAAGCATAACGACATCTGCATTACGGGGATACCAGAAAACGAAGGGAGCCAGCAAGGGATCGAAAACCTATTTGAAGAAATAATGACTGAAAACTTCCCTAATCTGGTGAAGGAAAAAGTTACACAGGTCCAGGAAGCTCAGAGAGTCCAAACAAGTTGGACCCAAAGAGGCCTACACCGAGATACATCATGATTAAAATAAATAGGCTTAAAGACAAGGAGGGAATACTAAAAACCGCAAGAGAAAAGCAGGTAGTAACATATAAGGGAGCACCAATTAGACAGGCATCTGATTACTCAACAGAAACATTTCAGGCCAGAAGGGAGTACTGTTGTGAAATATTCAAAGTGATGAAAGCAAGGATCTACAACCAAGGCTACTTTACCCAGCAAAGCTATCATTTAAAGTACAGGAGCAATAAGGAGCTTCCCAGACAAGAGAAAGCTAAAGGAGTTTGTTAACACCAAACCTGGACTGCAACAAACATTAAAGGGAGGAGGAGGAAGAGGAGGAAGAAGAAAGAAGAGGAAGAAAGGAGGAGGAGGAAAAGAAGAAAGGAGAAAAAACAACAGAGGAAAACAGTCTGACAATAAAATGGCACTACATATGTATTTATCAATAATTACCTTAAATGGCTAAATGCTCCAACTAAAAGACACAGCACAGTTAAATGGGTAAGAAAACAAGACCCACCTGAGATTGAAAGATACACACAGACTAAAAGTAAAGGGATGGAAAAAGATATTTCATACAAATGAAATGGGAAAAAAAAGCTAGGATAGCAATACTTATATCTGACAAAATAGACCTTTTCATTCTATTATAGTTGTCCCATTTTTTTCTTCCCCTTTATTGCCCTCCACCCTGTACTCACCCTCCCACCATCATTCCCCCACCTTAGTTCATGTCCATGGGTCATACATATAAATTCTTTGGCTTCTCTATTTCCCATACTATTCTTAACCTCCCTGTCCATTTTGAGCCTACCATTTATGCTTCTTATTCCCTGTATCTTTTCTCCTGCACTCCCCACAGCTCCCCACTGATAACCCTCCATGAGATCTCTATTTCTGTGAATCTGTTCCTGTTCTAGAGGTTTGCTTAGTTCGTTCTTGTTTTTTCAGGTTTGGTTATTGACAGTTGTTGAGTTCGTTGTCATTTTACACATTTTACTGTTCATATTTTTTATCTTCTTTTTCTTAGATTAAGTCCCTTTAACATTTCATAGAATAAGGGCTTGGTGATGATAACTCCCTTAACTTGACCTTATCTGAGAAGCACTTTATCTGCCCTTCCATTCTAAATGATAGCTTTGCTAGATGGAGTTATCTAGGTTGTAGGTCCTTGCTTTTCAAGACTTTGAATACTTCTTCCATTCCCCTCTAACCTGCAAAGTTTCTTTTGAGATATCAGCTGCCAGTTTTATGGGAATTCCTTTGTAGGTAACTGTCTCCTTTTCTCTTGTTGCTTTTAAGATTCTCTCCTTATCTTCAATCTTGAGTAATGTAATTATGATGTGCCTTGGTGTGTGCTTCCTTGGCCCACATTTTTGGGGGGCTCTGAGCTTCCTGGACTTCCTGGAAGTCTATTTCCTTTGCCAAGTTGGGGAAGTTGTCCTTCATTATTTGTTCAAATAAGTTTTCAATTTCTTGCTCTTTCTCTTCACCTTCTGGCACTCCTATGATTAGCTGTTGGAACATTTAAAGTTCTCCGGGAGGTTCTTCAGTCTCTCCTCATTTTTTTTGAATTATTGTTTCTTCATTCTGTTCTGACTGAATGTTTATTTCTTCCTTCTGCTCCAACCCATTGATGTGAGTCCTAGTCTCCTTCCCTTCACTGTTGGTTCCCTGTACATTTTCCTTTATTTCACTTTTCACAGCCTTTACTTCTTCCTTTATTTTGCGACCATACTCAACCGTGTCTGTGAGCATCCTGACTACCAGTGTTCTGAACTCTGCATCTGATAAGTTGGCTATCTCTTCATCGCTTAGTTGTATTTTTCTGGAGCTTTGATCTGTTCTTTCACTTGGGCCATAATTTTTTGTCCTGACAAAATAGACCTTAAAACCAAGGCTATAGTAAGAGACCAAGGAGGACACTACATAATGATAAAGGGAACTATCCAACAAGAGGATATAAACCTAGTAAATATTTACTCACCCAACATAGGAGAACCTAAATATGTGAAGCCAGTCTTGACGGGCATAAAGTGAGAGATCAGCAGAAATACAGTCGTAGTCAGGGGTTTTAACACCCCACTGACTTCAATGGATAAATATTCCAAAGAGAAAATCAACAAGGAAACAGCAGCCTTAAATGACACAATAGATCAAATGGTTTTAAATTGTTATCCTCAGAGCATTTCGCCCCAAAGCAGCAGAATATACATACTTTTTAAGTGAATATGGAACATTTTCTAGGATAAACCACCTGTTAGGACATAAAACAAGTCTCAATAAATTTAAGACGACTCAAATCATATCAAGTATCTTCTCTGACCACAATGCTATGAAAGTAAACATCAATCACAAGAACACTGAAAAATCACAAAAAATCATGGAAGCTAAATAGCATGTTATTAAACAATGAAATCAATTAAGAAATCAAAAGGTTCTTTGAAACAAATGAAAATGAGGACACAACAATCCAAAACCTGTGGGACACTGGGAAAGCAATCCTAAGAGGGAAATTCATAGCATGACAGGAAGATCTCAAAAAATAGGAAAAAGTAACTACAAAGTTCCCATGGATTAAAGTAATACACATAAAAATTATATTTACAAAATCAGCAAACAAAAATATTAATATCTAGAGGAGAAAATCACTGCCTTTAAGTTTTTAACTCAACCCCTGACAAATCTTCCTCACTGCTTTCTTCTGGATCTTCCACAACTTCTTACACCACACAGCACTCATTCTTTGACTTCACAGGTATTTCTCAAAGCCCTAAATACAAGCCAAACTTACCCTTTACAAAGGGTTAATCAAGACCAGGACTCTAAATCAAGATACTCCTGATTAATTTTATATAGATAAGAAAACATCTGTGGAAAGTCTCTTTCCCTCTAAATCACTTTTAGCAAAGTTCTCCTAGATTTTGCCTGAAATACTTCCATAGTAACCAATCAACAATTCACTCAAACCTACAGCTTTAATTTCAGTGTTTATAGAAACAGAAAACCTATGATTTCTTTATGGTTAGATAAAGCTATAATGTGTGTCAATAATTAACATGCTCCTATAATAAAATACCCCTTTAATGGGTATGCAATCTCTTACATTTATGATGTTTGCTAAACCCCATCTTATTTCTCTAAGACTCTCATAAAATAATGCCTTTTCATAAGATCCTTTTTTCCATGATCATTTGCCTACTGTAACTTCTAGAAAATATTTTTCTACTATTTCCTGCAATTCTTTTTGTCATTTTTCCAGATATAATTCTCCACTCATGTTTTAGCCATATGGAGTCAAAATTAACCATCATAAATTCTGCTATATATCTTACACATTAAAAATACACTTGGGTTGAAATAAAAAGCCAGCATTTCAATAAGAACCCAAAGAATTTAAATATTCTAGCCTATGGTAGCCTAACTCAAGAGACACAAACTTGGCTTCAACAATATTTGAGGGACCAATCTCAGAAAGCTATCTGTTCAAAAAAATTTTTGGTCTCAAAACCCCTTCACACTTTTAAATTACTGAGGGCCCTAAATTTAGAGTTTTATTTATGGCGGCTACTTATTTTGCTGTTTATTATATTTAAAATTAAAACTGAATAATTATTTAAATAATTCCAATTTACTTAATGTTACATACCAATATAAATGACTTTATAAAAATAAATATTTTTTAAAAAATTAGTAGGCCTGGACCAGTTTGGCTCACCTGGTTGGATGTCATCCCACAAAGCAAAAGGTCACCAGTTCTATTCCCAGTGAGGGCACATGCCTGGGTTGCAGGTTTGGTCCCTGGATAAGGTGCGTACAAGAAGCAACCAATTGATGTTTCTCTTGCATTGATGCTTCTTCCCTCTTTTCCTCCCTCCCTTCCCATCTCTTAAAAATAAATAAATAAAATCTTTTTAAAAAATAAAAATTAGTGAAAAGACTGGCACTATTTTAATTTCTATAAATCTCTGTAACGTCTGGCTAAACAGAAGACAGTAGAGAGTAACAGCCACTTCTGCATTCAGTCTGTTAAGTTTTCCTGCTTCAACTCTATGAAGAAAATCTGTAACTCACAACAGAAAATGGTGCCATATTATAAAAAGTCTTTCCAAAAAATTGTGGATATTCTTCTTTGACACTGCATCAAAACTTCACAAGTGGTATTTCTTAAACATTGGTTACAATGTGAAACTAAATCAATGAACTTTTCATAATTTTTCACACTGAAATTTGAGCACTTTTAATGTATCTTTTACCTATGTATGATTTTATAACATTATACTCAGTCATTTGGAAAACGCTGGTTCACAAAGATATTATCAAAGTATCAAGTGTGGTAGGTAAAATGTTATTTTGTATTCTAGTGTTTAGAAAGCATGAGACATAATTGTATGTTATCTGTTTGGTGCTGGGCAAAAATGTGGCCCTTACTCTCTGAAAACTTTAAAGTTCTAGACTATACAGGTAAGTCCCCCTACAGTTTCAATTCTAACATCCATCAGTTCAATGAAAACACTGTGTTAAACTCTTGAATATGATAGAGTTTGATGATTTTTTATGAATAATGAAAAGAAGAGCTCCTGCACTCCTAAAGGCAAGAGTAGCCAATAAATTATGAGAGTGGTACAGAAACAAGGTCATCTCCTGCAGTAAGTTATGCAAAGGAAAAAACATCCATTGACAAGTTGCCAATCACAAGGATTGTTTACAACAAAATCTGGCAAGACTGGGGGAGGGGACATTTTTCCTTTGATTTTTATACTTCTGTGAAAAACTAGTAGGTGACAAAAACCTGGAGTAAATACGGTCTCTGCTCTTCAATTTTTTTCTAGGAAGCAAAACAAAACTTCTTATATATATTCTTTCTATGGTTTAAAAAAAGGAGTTGTGAGTGCCAAATAAAATAATCAAACACTTCTGTCATATCAAAACTACTGAAAGGCACTGCTTATGTACGACCAGCCTTTAAGAATGAAAAACATTTTTTAAAGGTCAGATGCAAAAAGAGGTTTCTTTAAGTTTCAATACACACCAATTCCCACATACACAAACAGTAAACAATGTGTTCATCCAATGACAGTGATTCTCAAACTGCTGCTTCACAAACTTCAGCCAGCTCCATGGTTCCATTTGACAAACTGTATAACCCTGTAGCTATTTTATGCCTGCAAGGGAGTAGCTACTTGGATATAAACATCTTTTAACTGCCCAAAAGCATAAAGAAGGAATTTCAGAGAAAAAGGCAGATTCACCTTCTTCTTAGAGCCTGCCATTGCTAAAACAGCATTTAGAATCTAGTCTTTCAAAGTCTTCTCCTCAGGGCTCAAACATGATGCCAGAGCTCTGCATAAAATTTTCCAATGGTTGCTCCCCACAGCTATGAGGTTCAAATTCCACAACACAGAACCCAAGATACTCTAGGAACTGGCCTCTACATACTTTGCCCCAGTCTCATCTCCTATCATTCCTTCTCAATCCTCACTCAACTATTACCATGCATATAATTATAAGGTATATATGATCCCTAACTGAGAAGATGGGAAGGGACTCACTAACTCTAACATGTATTCTTCAGGAGCAAGAGATGAAAGAAAGTTCTTCAGGATGAAAAAAAGAAGTGACACCAGATAACTGAAGTCTACATGAAAAAAGGAATACTGGCAAAGGTAATTACAGGTAAAGGGAAAATGACAATATAAGACAGTATAAATATATTTTGTGTTTTTTCTTGATTTAAAAGGTAACTGCCTAAAATAAGCTGTTAGGGATATATAAAGATGTAATATACATAAAAGTAATAGCAAAAAAAGGGAGGAGAGAATGAAGCTGCACTAGAGGAAGGGAATGATGCCTATTATAACCCAAATCCACAAGAAGAAATAAAGTATCAGAAGTGGTAAATATGTTGATTAATATAAAAGACTATATTTTTCTTCTTTCTCTCCTTTTAAAAGACATACATTGTTTAAACATCCAGTCAAGATGGAGGCATAGATAAACACACCTGCTCTCAATGTACAACTACAGCAAAAATTACAGACTAGACTACAAACCAAATTTCACCCCGAATTGTCAGAAAATCGAGCTGTATTGAAGTCTGACAACCAAGAATTTAAAGAAGCCACATACATCCAGATGGGTGGGAGGGGCAGAAACACGTGGAAAAGGATGGAGAGGAGCAGGAATGGGCGGCCCACATCCATGTAGTGGGGGTAAAAACTGGGAGGGATACCTCAGGAACTAGGGATACCAAGCCCAGACAAGACTACTCTGCCCAGGGTTCCAACATCAGGAAGATAAGTCCCCATAACTTCTGGCTGTAAAAACCAGTGGGGATTGGGGTGGTGGGAGAAACTGTGGATTCCTCTTAAAGAACCTTCAACCAACTTAGGACTCATGCAGACCCATACCCTCTGGGACAGCACCAGACCAACAGCTAGAAGGGCACCAGTGGCATACAGGGAGAAAATGAAGTGAATGGCAAGAGGGCTGGTGCTGGGAGATAGCTTCCTCCCAGGCAAAACTCCAGAGGCCAGGCAGTGGCAGTGTCCCCTCTCCGAGCCTTCTCCTACACACAGCCAGAGTGATGACAAGGGTTGCCCCACCATGGCGATTACCTAAGGTTCTGCTCCACACAATTTACAGGTGCCTTTTCTAAGAGAGGGAGTCAAAGCTGCTCTGCCTAATACACAGAAACAAACACGGGGAGGCTGTGAAAATGAGGAGACAAATATGGCCTAAATGAAAGAACAAAATTCCAGAAAAAGAACTAAACGAAACAAAGACAAGCAACCTATCAGATGCAGAGTTCAAAACACTGGTTATCAGGATGCTCTAGGAACTCACTGGGTACTTCAACAGCATAAAAAAGACCCAAGCAGAAATAAAGGTTACACCAAATGAAATAAAGAAATAACTACAGGGAACCAACAGTAGAGGGGATGAAGAAGAGAATCAAACCAATGATTCGGAACATTTAATCAGAATAGCAAGAAGAAAAAACAATTCAAAAAAATGAGGATAGGCTAAAGAGCTTCTGGGACATCTTTAAACATATCAACATCTGAATCACAGGCATCCCAGAAGGAGAAAAGGAAGAGCAAGAAATTGAAAATTTATTTGAAAAAAGTAATGAAAGAAAACTGCTTTAATTTGGTGAAGGAAATAGATATACAAGTCCAAGAAGAACAGAGAGTCCCAAACAAATGGGACCCAAGAGAACCACACCAAAACACATTATAATCAATATGCCAAAGGTTAAAGATAAAGAGAGAATCTTAAAAGCAACAAGAGAAAAGGAGACAGTTACCTACAAAGGAGTTCCCATATGACTGTCAGCTGATATCTCAAAAGAAACTTTGCAGGTTAGAAGGGAATGGAAGTAGTATTCAAAGTCATAAAAAGCAAGGACCTACAACCTAGATAACTCCATCTAGCAAAGCTATCATTTAGAATGGAAGGGCAGATAAAGTGCTTCCCAGACAAGGTAAAACCAAAGGAGTTCATTATCACCAAGCCATTGTTATATGAAATGCTAAAAGGAATTATATAAGAAAAAGAAGATCAAAATTATGAACACTAGAATGGCAATAAATTCACAACTATCAACAACTGAATCTAAATAACAAACTAAGTAAACAAGCAGAACAGGAACAGAATCATAGCCATGGACATCATTTGGAGGGTTATCAGTTGGGAGGGGAAAGTGAAGAATGGGGGAGAAGGTACAGGGATTAAGAAGTACAAATTTGGGGTACAAAACAGACAGGGGGAGGTTAAGAACAGTATAGAAAATGTGAAACCAAAGAACTTATATGCATGATCCATGGATATGAACTAAGGAGGGGATGCTAGAGGGAATGGCAGTACTGGGTGGAGGGGGGCAAAGGGGAAAATTGGGACAACTGTAATAGCATAGTCAATGAAATATATTAAAAAAAAAGACATACAGTATTTAAAACAATAATTAAAACATTGTATTGCTGGGTTTGCTACATAAGCGAACATAATATATATGACAATAAGAGTACAAAGAAGAGAGGAGGAAATGGAGCTATACTGGAACATTATTAGTATTAATCTGAAGTAGTTTATGATATTTTCAGATACATATTGTAATCCCAATAGCACAATGAAAAATATAATTAAAAAAAATAAATCTATAGAAAGAAAATACAGAAGTTGAAAAAAGAACTGAGGATCAAAAAAAAAAAAAAAAAAAGACACCAGGTATTACAGAAAACAAAGAGCAAGTGGGAGATGCAAATCCAAGCATTTCAAAATAACATTAGGTAGGAAAGGATTAAACACTCCATTAAAAAAGACAGACTGTTAGACTAGATTAACAAAGGAATACCCAACTATATGTTGTAAGATACACTCTAGATTCCAAGATACAAAAAGTTTGAAAGTATGGAAAAAGATACATCATGCAAACAATAACCATCAGAGACCTGGAATAAAGCAGGTTTACAGTTCTTCGTATAGAAGATAATACAATAATAAATAGTAATAGAAGAATAAACTCTGTGTTTTGTGTGCTCACAACTGTAAACATACTTTGGCCCCACCCTGTACACTAATATCTGACAAAATAGAGTTTAAGTAAAAAAATTAATGTTATGCAGCCAAGAGGGACATTTTATAAAAGTATACACTTAACCAGAAGACATAATGAACATAAACACGTCCACCTAACAAAACAGCCCCAAAATAGAGGAAGCAAAAAATTAAAGAAATGGAGAAACAGGCAATTAAACAGCAAGAGACTTCAATACCCCACCATCAATAATGTACAGAACAAGTAAACAGAAAATCAGTAATATTGAATTTAAACAACACTATTATCCAATCTGACCTAACAAACACGTATAGAAGACGCCACCCAACAACAGCACGATTCACATTTTCCTCAAGCATGCATGGAATATTCTCCAGGAGAGACCATATGCTAGGCCATAAAATAAATCTCAAATTTAAAAGAACTGAAATGATACAAAGAATATTCCTCAACTACAATGGAACTAAATTAGAATACAAAAAGAAATTTGGGAAATCTACAAATGTTTGAATGTTAAACAAGACACTTCTAAATAACCCATGGATCACAAAGAAACTCTGAATATATTTTGAGCCAAATGAAAACAAAAATAAAACTTACAGCATATGGATTAAGGCAGTACTAAAAGAGAAACAGCTGTATACATCAATACCAGAAAAGAAAGACCTTAAATAAATAAGTTTCCATCTTAAGAAATTCGAGGAGGGGGGAACTAAACCCAAAGCAAGCAGAAGAATTATAAATATTAGAGAGGACATCAACACAGAAAAGAGATTAATATAAAGAAAAATTCAACAACAACAACAAAAAAGGCCAACAAAATTAGCAAACCTTTAGCTAGATTGATTAGGGGGAAAAAGAATGAAGACAAATTACCAAAATTAGGGATGAAAAGGGGTACATTACCACTAGCCTTACAGAAAATAAAATAATATCAAATGTAAACTGTAACTGAAAAAAATTAATGTTAAAAATAATTTTGAAAAAATAAATTAAAAAATGATTTTGAAAATTAAATTTAAAATTAAATTAAATTAATAATTTTGAAAAATTAAATTTAAAAACTCACATTATGGAAACTAACTCAGGAGGAAACAGAAATCTCAACAGACCTATAAAAAGTGAGGAAACTGAATTAATAATTAAAGCTAAACACAAAGAAAACACCTGACCCACACAACTACACTGCTGAATTCTATGAAGCATTCAAAGAAATCATACGGATACTTCACAAACTCTTCCAGAAAAGAGAACAGTTTCCAATTCATTCTGAGGTCAACATTAACCTCATACCAAAGCCAGACAGGGACACCACAAAAATGGAGATATAAAAATCCTCAACAAAATAGTGCATTTTCTCAGTCAAGGGGCCTATCAGCCACCTGGGGCCCACAAGAGGCTGTGTGGACTCGAATGAAGTGCAAGCCTGGGCACAGTGCCAGCAGAAGCACAGCCAGAAACAGACTAAGCTAGAGGGATGGGGACAAAGCTTGGAATAAGCTTTGACATGGACTGAACCAATGGCAGAGAATCTCTGGACCTTGGCCTTTGTTCTGGGCTTGATGAAGACAAGTTTGACTTCTTTCACAGAGGGATGGAGCTGAACCCAGGACAGATCTTTGACTTTGCTTCTACAATAAATCTTACCATTACGCCTTATCCTCCCATATGTAGGTCTCCTGGCTTTCCTTGCAATTCATTGAAAGGACCCCATTTACAATGGTAACATCAGCAAGCCAAATCCAGCAACATACAACAGGGATTACAGTTTGGCTGTTCTTGAAACATTAAACATAAGCTTACCATACAACCCAGCAATTTCACTCCTATGAATCTTTCCAAAAAAAGATTAAAACACGTTTACAGAAAGATTTATATATTAATATTCATGGCAGCACTGTTTATAATGGCCAAAAAGGAGAAATAATTAAAATTTCCATAAACTGGTGAATGGATAAACCAAATGTGGTAGGGCAATAAAAAATTAATATATGCTACAACATGAACAAACCTCAGAAACACATATGCTAAAGAAAGATGCCAGACCAAAATATACTGCATATTATTTCAGCGGTCCCCAACATTTTTAGTGCCAGAGACCCGTTTTTCTACAGATGGATGGGGGTGGGGTAGTAGGCGGGGGCAAGAGGCGGAGCTCAAGTGAGCTTCCCTCGTGGCCCCGTTCCTAACCCTGTTCCTAACAGGCCAGGGATCTGTACCATCTACTGCTGGAGGGTTGGGGACCCCTGTACCATGAGTCCATTTATATGAAATATCCAGCAAAAGTAAATCTATAGACAAATCTGTAACCAGTGGTCACCTGGTACAGAAGGTGGAACCAGGAGTGAGTGCAAAATAGGTATGAGGTATTGTATAACATTGTGATTTTTAATTATAAATACATATTTGGTCTTCATTCTTCTTTCTGGCACAGAGTTCCTAAAACCCTTGGAATTTCCTGTGATGAGAATAAATGTGTCTTGTTATATTTAATAAGGTTACTTTTGAAAAACACCTAAGGATGGAGAATGGTTACCAAGAGAACCAACCAGGTGATTAGAGGGTTGGAAGTTTCAGTCCCACCCCACCCCTACCTCCAAGGGAGGGGAGAGGGACTGGAGATCAGTTCAAGTACCAATGGCTAATGATTTAATACATCATGCCTGTGTAATGGAGCCTCAACAAAAACTTAAAAACGGATGGGATTTAGAGAGCTTCCATGTTGTTGAACACACAGACATTTGGGAGAGTGGTGTGCCCTGAGAGCATGGAAGCTTCGTGCACCCTTTACCCCCATATACCTTGTCCTCTTCCCCTGTTCCTGAGTGTAATCCAGTAATCTGGTAAATAAAGTGTTTCTCTGAGTCCGTAAGCCACTCCAGTAAATTAATCAGTAGCCTCTGATTTATATCCAGTCATAAGCACCTGTACTTGTGGTTGGCTTCTGAAGGGAGTAGGGCAGTCTTGTAGGACTAAATTCTTAATATGTGTGGTCTGATGCTATCTCCAGGTAGATAGTGTCAAGTGTGGTAAGTGTGGTAGTAGTGTGAGAATAAAAAAGAAACAGGAGAACTGCAGTTTTCCAAAATAGGTATCTTTCTGGGTGATGGAATTGTTCCAAAACCAGATTGGGGTGATAGGTGCACAGCTCTTTAAATGTACTGAAATAGCCCTGGCTGGCGTAGCTCAGTGTACTGAGTGCCAGCCTGTGAAGCAAAGGGTTGCCAGTTCAATTCCTAGTCAGAGCACATGCCAGGGTTGCAGGCCAGGTCCCCAGTAAGGGGTGCATAGGAATATAGAACCAATGAAAGCCATACAAACTCAGCACATTTTAGATTCAATGTGGTTCAGAGAGAAGACCACCTACAGGATAAGTCAGACTTGTCTCCGGGATTCATAATAAAAAGATACATGAAAAAATCTTCCTTTTCTTTTTGAATATTACATAGCCTTAACATATGACAATGGAAAAGAAAATGTTTTCACTATTCCAATCAGAGAAATTTAACTCAAACAATTTGATTTACTGCTTTACACTGAAGCATATTTTAAAAGTTATATTGTAACATATGGCATACCCAAACAGAAATAAGCCTTGTTAAGGTTGTCTGTAGTGGGTGCTGCTTACCTGGTTTTGCCCAATCTGAGTATTACAATCTTGGTTAATAGGTAGTGTCCCTCCAGATACCAAAATATAACCATGTGTGGGAGTAGGGAGAGAAAAGTGCAAAAAGATGAAAAATAAAAATAACACATCTAAATTTTAGACAGGGATATAAGCTAGCCATAAAAGACCACATATTATATGATTCAATTTACAAGTGTCCAGAACAAGCAAATACTTAAAGATAGGAAGTAGATTAGTAGTTAGCTGCCAAAGGCTGAGGGAAAGGTTGGAGGGGAATGGGATGGTTAAGAGGCACGAGAGTGACTGCTAATGAGAAGGAGGGGGCTTCTTTTCAAGGTGATAAAAATGTTCCAAAGTTAGATGGCAGTGATGGTTGTACACCTCTCTGAATTTACTAAAAATAACAACAACACTGAATTGCATAGTGGATAGATTTTGTGGTATGTAAATTATACTCAATAAAGATGGTAAAAAAACACAACAACTCAGGCTCAGATTTTAGTTTCTTTGGTCAACATCATACCATAAGACAGCAGCAGAGCTGCCCAGATCTCTCAACCCAAAGTCCTTTCCAATGCATTAGCAGCTACCATTTATCAAGTGTCAACTGCATGCCAGAAGTTCTGCATGCCCTCATTTAATTCAACAACTCTTGGTCACAGACACTATCACTTCCTTTTTCTAGGTGAGGAAACTCAAAACCCGAGTGAAATAACTTGTCCAAAGTCACAAAGGTGATAAATTAATGAGCCAGAATTAAAACACATGCTCTACCATTTCAGGCATTCAATTAAGGGTATCATAATTGTTTCCCACGTCCATGTAAGACAGCCACTGTAATTTACCTAACATTTTCTTTAGGTCATTTGCTTCTCTTGTCTAATAAAGCCATGGGTAAAAATGGAGCTATAACCTGAAAGGGTAATATTGAAACTAAGAATATGAAGACTGGTGAACTGAAACCTCATTAAATTGTGGTTGGGAGGGCGTGGAGGGGAAGCTCTAAGGCCATATCACTCAGAGTCAATTACCCAAACAGGAAAAGACATACTTTTCATCTCCAACAGAAAGATGCTTTTCTATTCTACTGCCCCAGCAGGAAGGAGGAGCTTTTCCTTAGACACTCAACCAATGAAAAGCCACTGTACTTCGAACTCCCAGTTTCCACATTGTCCTTGCTGCGGTAACAAATGAGGATGTCTGAAAGGTTACAGCCCCTTAGCTTCACCTACTGAAGTCTCTTGAGTCCATGTATCTTCTCTGTTTGTATGATTCAAGCTCTCGAAGACATGCTAGTTTCTAACGACCTGCCTGTATGTTGGATTTGGCTACTTATTGGATCTATCCAACTAATATACTACACTTACTATTCTAAACTATTCACTGGGTTTCAACTCCAGGGCTCACCCTTGATGCTGTAGTTTGCTTTTACATCCCTTAAAAGCCAGGTGTTGTTAACATTCAAGGTCAACTAACTCCACTTCTCTAGCATGTGGCTGTTGTTTGCCTAGCTGTTTATATTTCTCCCAGGACACTCTTCTCCCTCTTGGCATAACCCAGTCTGACACTCAGTAACCTCACACTGCCTAGCATATAAGCTTTCAAAAAGTGAGGAAGCCCTGGCTGGTGTGGCTCAGTGGATTAAGCACCAGCCTGTGAATGCAAAAGTCACTGGTTCGATTCTTGGTCAGGGCACATGCCTGGGTTGCAGGCTAGATCCCCAGTTGAGGTATGCAAGAGGCAACCAATCACACATCAATGTTTCCCTCCCCCTCCTTTTCCTTCTCTCTGAAAAATAAATAAAATCTTAAAAATAAAGAAAGTGAGGAATACCTCTCACCACGCAGAGAACTATCCAATATATAAACTTTGCCCATTTACATCCAATATTTTAAATTCCTGTTTGAATTATCTGATTTTCATCCTAATTAACATATACTAATAAGATTGTAACACTAGCAGACTTCAGCCAAGATGGAGGTGTAGGTAGACACGCTGTGCCTCCTCGCACAACAAAAAGAAGGCCAGCAACAATTTAGAAACAAGGTAACAACCTGATCTGACAGAAAATTGAACTGTATAGAAGTCAGGCAACCAAGAAGTTAAAACATGCACATTCATCCTGACTGGTAGGAGGGGAGGAGTTGGGCAGCTGGGCGGAGAGGGGTGACGGCACAAAAAGCGGTGGCACCCAATGCCTAATGCATCCCGGGTGTGGAAAGCACCCTGAGCGTAAGACGGCAGCAGGCAGACCCTGGGCGCACAGGTGGCTGGCAGACGCAGCAAGGCAATGACTGTGAAGCGAGGCACTGAGTGCAAGGCACCTGGCTGTCCCGGCCACATTTGTGTGCAGATAAACCAGGCAAAATTGGGCAGTGAGACAGACCTCGCAAGGGTCCCAGCCCCGGGAAAGAGAACCTCGGGACACTGACTGAAAACACCTGTGGGGGTTGAGGCACAGGGAGAGATTCCCAGTCTCCTAGAACTACACAAGCCCACCCACACAGGAATTAGCACCAGAAAGGCACAGTTGGCTTGGGGGAAGCGGTGGAAGGGACTGAAATCAAACCGAAAGAGGAGCAAGTGCCATTGTTTCCTCTCAGACCCCGCCCCCATATAAGTCACAACCCAGCAACCAGGTTGCCCTGCCCTGGAGAACACCTAAGTCTCCGCCCCTCACTATGCAACAGGCACAAGCGGACCAAAAAAAAAAAAAGCTCAAATGGAAGTACAAATCAAAGTCCCATAGCCAATACTTTTAAGTGACCAAGAGATAGTCAACCTATCAGATGCACAGTTCAAAGCACTGGTGATGAGGATGTTCACAGAATTGGTTGAATTTGATCGCAAATTAGATGAAAAAATGAAGGCTACGGTAAGAGAAATGAAGGAAAATGCACAGGGAACCAATAGTGATGGGAAGGAAACTGGGACTCAAATCAATAGAGTGGACCAGAAGGAAGAAAGAAACAACCAAACAGAAAAAATGGAGAAATAAGAATTCAAAAAAATGAGGGGATGCTTAGGAACCTCCAGGACATCTTTAAACATTCCAACATCCAAATTATAGGGATACCAGAAGGAGAAGAGTAAAAGCAACGGGTGGAAAAGTTATTTGAACAAATAATAAAGGAGAACTTCCCCATTCTGGCAAAGGAAATAGACTTCCAGGAAGTCCAGGAAGCTCAGGCAGTCCCAAAGAAGTTGGACCCAAGGAGGAACACACCGAGGCACATCATAACTACATTACCCAAGGTAAAAATGAAGGAGAGAATCCTAGAAGTAGCAAGAGATAAGGGGACAATCACCTACAAAGGAGTTCCCATCAGACTGTCAGCTGATTTCTCAAAAGAGACCTTGTAGGCAAGAAGGGGCTGGAAAGAAGTATTCCAAGTCATGAAAGGCAACATCCATTAAACATCCAAGACTGCTCCATCCAGCAAAGCTTTCATTTAGAATGGAAGGACAGATAAAGTGCTTCTCAGATAAGGTCAAGTTAAAGGAGTTCATCATCACCAAGCCCTTATTTTATGAAATGTTAAAGGGACTTATCTAAGAAAAAGAAGATAAAAAACATGTATAGTAAAGTGACAGCAAACTCACAATTATTAACCACACCTAAAACTAAAACAAAAACAAAAACAAACTAAACAATCAACTAGAACAGGAACAGAACCATAGAAATGGAGATCACAATGGAGGGTTAGCAACAGGGGAGTGGGAGGAGGAGAGAGGCAGAAAGGTACAGAAAATTAGCAGCATAGATGGTAGGTAGAAAATAGACAGGGGGAGGGTAAGAATAGTATGGGAAATGTAGAAGCTAAAGAACTTATGACACATGGACATGAACTAAAGGGAAGGAATGTGGGTGGGAGAGGGTGTGCAGGGTGGAGGGGAGTGAAGGGGGAAAATGGGACAACTGTAATAACATAATCAATAAAATATATTAAAAAAAGAATATAACACTAAAGGTAATAAGTCCTTTCCTACTTTCACCATTTATAATCCAAAAGTTCCCTCAAAAGGAAAAGGGGAAGAGAAAAATGCAATCAATAAGATATTCCTTAAAACAAAACAAAACAAAACAAAACAAAACCCCTTTAGTTAACTGCAGGGAAAGTTTAATACTATAATCTCCATCAAGGCTAAAAACTGCAGTTCTCCTATAGTATTCGATGTTTTTTCTTGGTGGTAGAGATTAAGAAAAACACAGGCTTAAGCACATACCCTCATGTAACACAAACCTACCAAAAATGTAGTTTTTAGTCCTCTAAAGCAGGGATCTCCAACCCCTGGGTTATGGACCAGTATCAGTCTGTGGCCTGTTAGGAACCGGGCCACACAGCAGGAGGTGAGCTTGAATGTAATGTGCTTGAATCATCCGGAAACCATTCCTCTCACCCCAGTCTGTGGAAAAATTACCTTCCGTGAAACTGGTCCCTGGTGCCAAAAAGTCTGGGGGCCAATGCTCTAAAGGATTTTAAACAGACTATGTATGGCTTTTGCCCACTAAGGATGAGAGAAAACAGTATTACAGGAGGAACGTAAACAAAATCCCATTAAAACAAGGGCCCCAACTCTACCACTGGGTTCAATTAGCCATTTATACACTGATGGATCTCAAAGCACAGGTAAGATAATTGCCCTTATCTAATTCCATTTATCCCATACTAAAAGGCAGAGACCCTGTTTTATATAAAGATGCATACCAGCATCAAGAACCAATAGGTAGTAAACATACAGATGTTTGTTGCTTAAAAAGATAAATATGATGTTAATTATAACCATTTCCAGGAAAATTATACAAAGAAAACACTTTATATATAAGATCTAGAATCAACAGTTGAAGACTAACCTACAAACCAAAGCCAGTGGGTCCCAAAATAGAATTTGCATAACAATCTAAGGAGTTATATTGATGAAAGACAGTGGATGTTCTAAAAGATAAATCCCCAAATTGTGACATGACATAATAGTTTATTTTTATTTCATGCTTACATGAAGTCTAAAAATCCATGTTAATGATCATCTAGGGGAATGAGGAAGCTGGAGATGACCCAGGCTGACAGACATTCAGCTTTCTTGGACCACCATTTCCAAAGTTGCTCTGGCAGACAATACCCAATCAGCAGGTGAAGGAAAGAGAACATTGTTCAAGAGAAGTTTGTACTGGTCAGGGCTAAAGAAACACTCAACACTTCACTGCTTAATTTCTTATGGTCAAATCTCAATCTTATGGCCATCCCCAAATGCAACAGGGGCTGGTAAATAAATATCTAAGTGAGTTGGGATCTGAGAGAAAAGGAAACAAGCTTGGTGAAGAGCAAGGCAGTTTTTACCAGAAGTTTTAAAATACAGATTCTGGGGCATTACCCCAGGTGATCCTCATTCAGCTCTAACAGGACCCCCAAAATTTATATTTAAGCTAGCCAGTGATTCTGACACATGCCCAAATTAGGAATTACTGGCTTAGGAAGTAAAGAGCTTGGAGCAGACAGAAAAAAATATTTCCATGGAAAAGTTTAAAACAATGTGGGTGGATAAAAGAAAACTGAAAAGTGATGAAAAAATTGAGCCTTTGTACCTAAGACAACACAGGTGTAATTTAGGAAACTCCTTCCTCCTTGGCCTGTGATAGTCTCTCATGGTTCTCTTCCTAATTCTGGTAGCTTCTTAGGCTTCTTTTCCTCCACTCATTTCATATTCTTCATTGTATTTTCCTTGGCCATGAGCTATTCTCATTCCCTGAGTGACCTCATTCACTTCAATTACCACTAAGAACACCTTTCCCTGAGCCCAGCCTACATTTAACTGCTCACTGTTAACAACACTTCTCCACTTAAATGTCCCACTAAGATCTTAATATTGCCAGAACTGAACTCATCTTACCCTTAAACCAACTCCTCTTTTTGCATGCCCTATCCACCAAGGCCCCCTAGTTAAAACCCTAGGAGTCACTGGTAACTAAAAGCTTTGTGCTTCAAAAAACACTAAGAAAGTAGAAAGACAATCTATAGAATGGCAGAAAATGTTTGCATATCATATATTTGAGAAGGGACTTGCACCTAAAATATATAAAGAACTCCTACAATTCAGTAATAAAAGGACAAGTAGCCCAATTAAAAAATGGACAAAGGATCTGCTAAAAAGATATTCGACATCATTAGCCATCAGGAAAATGCAATCAAAACCACAAGGTGATATCACTTCATACACACTAGGATGACTATAATAAAATGTTTTACAAAGACACGTAATAATAAGTGTTATTGAGAACATGGGGATGTGGGAACTCTCATACACTGCTGGTGGAAATGCAAAATGGTGCAGTTGCTGTGAAAAACAAACTAGCAGTCCCTTGAAAGGCTAAATACCGAATTACCATATAACCCACCTAGACCACTTCTAAGTATATATCCAATAAAAATGAGAACTTATTGCCACACAACTTTGACACAAATGTTCATAGCATTATTCATACTAGCCCCAAAGTGGAGATATCCCAAATATACAACTGTTGAGTGAAAAAATAAAATGTGGAATGATAAAATATGAAATCATATCAGCAATAAAAATAGTGATACATGCTACAATATAATGAGCCTTCAAAACATGCTAAGTGAACTAGGCAAATATATAGAGACAGAAGGCAAATTAGTAGTTGTCTAGGGCTAAAGAGGAAGTGACAGGTTTAGGGTTAAGAGGTTTCTTTTTTGGAATGTTAACATATTCCAAAATTGATTGTGGTGATACTTATATAGCTCTGTATATATACTAAAAAACCACTGAACTGTACAATTTAAATTGGCATGAGGATTATATCTCAGTAATGCTGTTTTAGAAAGAAAAAGCTACCAAACTGATGCAAGAGAAAAAGCTGCCTCTCCAGACTAATTTATACTTTCTATTATAAGATAGAAAGTTTGTGGGGGGAGAGGGGGTTTGGGTACCTCAGATAACAGAAAATAAAGATAAAAGTAGTACTACTCAACGGTAATAACTCATTTAAGTTTCTGGAACAGATATTTATTTCAGAAGTAACTGCTTCCTGATTTTTCTTTTTAAATATATTAATTGTCCCTTGCTGCATATTATCTGTGGCCTTATAACCTTAAGAGTAGAAAAGATACATCTTTAGGTTTAAAGTAAATAAATTTAAATGGTAAACCATCACTAACTAAGAATCTGAACTTAAATTTACTAGGCAAAAATGAACTTTTCACTAAAGTTGTAGAGGCAACAATCCTATCTAGACTTTGGTTTGTATGTCAATCAGTATACACACAGAGAATGCTGGTAACTTTTTTAAAAAATCAGTATCATACAAGGCAGGTGGATGAATCATCATCTAATAGTATAAGAACTGGAGTTGGGGAGTAAGAATAGAAATTAAATCTAAAGTACTTAAGAACTTTAATCATTGTATACAATATACTATAACACATTAAAACATTATTGGTTTAAATAACTGGAGATTTCATTTATTCTGCTTTAAATCAGAAGTATTACCAAGCGATTGGTTTGATATGAACTGTCCACGAGATGCACTACCCAGAACAAAAGACTAAATTCTAAACTACCAGGCAAAGAACCTTTCCAGGAACATCTCACTCCAGCCCAGGTAGACTGCATTCACTGAATATAAATTTTACATTAGACTAAAAAAATTAAAGTGAAATAATATAAAATCCTGGGAAATCTAATGTGGCCCAAATCTAACTACCTTGATTACCTGCTCTTTTTTTTTTCACTACCATAACCAATGTTTGACTGAATTTCATGTTTAATTTACCCTAGTGGAACTATAAAACAAAAAACTGTCAACTGTCATGTGAATATAAGACACTCTCAATTGTACAAAAAGTGAACCATTAATATAACTAGAAGGATCCTTTAAAGATGTATTTATTAATTTCCATCCAAACTTTTGCTTTGTATTTAATGTACTCAGTTTGTACTAAAATGTTTTACATATGTTCTGAATTACAACAGTAGCCACCTAACTGATCTTGGTTGTCCCTGTTTTAGAATCTGTTCTTCTAAAACCTATATAGTTATTTAACTTTTGGGTGATACAGAGCCCTCTGAAAAATCTAGTAAAAGTTATAAACCCTTTTGAGAAAAATACATATATGTACATTCTTCCTGAAGCCTTTCAAAGAACCTAGGTTAAGAAAGCCCAGCTATGACTTCCCATCACCTACCAATCAAGGCCAAAGTTCTTAGCTCTGCATTTAAAGTTCTTCATAATGTAGTCACTGTTAATTTAGTTAATTTATCTTCTGTCCTTTCCAACTACACACACTAATCAGGTCCACTATCCCACCACAGATACATCATCCTCTTTTTCTGGCCTGCCTTCAGAGTTCCCCCTTGCTGCTTTTCTGCACAACTGTTGTTTTCAACAAATCTTTCCTGTGAACATAAACTACCTCCCTTGCTATGAAGGGTTTCGCAGATCTGCGAACCTCTGTGAATACTGAAGCATGTTATCTGTAGCTCAAGGAGCTCTCCACATTCTACACTGTACTGTACAAGGTCTCAAAAAATATATGTATCAGGAAACATAGGACACATATTTTTGAACTATTTTACATTTCCAAATAACATGCTCCCAATGTTTTTCTTCAACCTCTATAAACATTTTCATGTGAAGTGTCTCAGTCTCTGTGCATTTGTGTGAGTCTTTTCTCCTTTTCTAGACAGTAAGATTCTTAAGGGCAGACAGAGATAGTTAACTACTGTACTCTTGCGTCTCCTACAGTCTCCAACACAGAGCAAGGGGACACTCAATAAAGAATATCTGAATACCTGGGCATCAGGTTCTTCTTAGGCATTTCATATATTCTGCATCCCCAGTCACAAGATTTTTCAAGGATCACCTTTTTTTCCTACTCAAAGTCAAATAATGTTCTGCCCTTAGTGAATATTTAATCAGGTGAGAACTTGCTAACTATCGAAGATAGTGGTTAAGTTATTCTTATCCACCCAGCATCTACTAACTGACATATGCCAACCCTGTTTAAAAAATATCAAGAATCCTTACCTACTGACCATTAACCCAGAAGGGAGCACAAAAACAATCCAACTATAAAAGCTATTATCCTTTAGCACTACTGCAAAGTTTAATTCCAGTTATAAAACAAACTCAGAAAATAAAAACAAATGTCCCAGATTATATATATGCACACTATAGGCAGCAGTAACACAACATAAAAGTGGTTTTTAGAAACATGATACAAGTTTATATGACCAAGTAATTCCTGTTACAACATGGTGACCCTTAAAAATACTATGCTAAGTGAAATAAGTCTTCATCCACTGAAGACCAAATATTGTGTAATTCTATATATATGAAATATCCAAAATAGGCAAATTCACAGATACCGAAAGTAGATTAGTAGCTTCCAGGGGAGAGGGGGAAAAGAAAATAAGGAGTGGCTGTTATGGCCTTTTACAGTGATTAAAATGTTCTGGAATTAGATAGTGGTAATGGTTGCACAAGTTTGTGAATATACTAAAAGCTGAATTGCACACTTTTTAAAAGAGTAAATTGTATGGTATGTAAATTATCTCAATTTTTAGAAGTTTATGACAATTTGGGCTATTGTATCTCAAAGAAAACTATTTTTAAATTTTTTAAAAAAACATTTACTTTTAGAGAGAAAGGAAGGGAGGGAGGAAGAGAGGGAAAGAAACATCAATGTGTGGTTCTACTCATATGCCCCTCACTGAGGGCCTGGCCCACAACCCAGGCATGTGCCCTCACTAGGAATCAAAGAGGCAACCCGTTGGTTCAAAGGCTGGTGCTCAATCCACTGAGCCACACCAGCCAGGGCTCAAAGAAAACTATTTTTTAACAGGAATCTTACTTTGTAGGTTTTTTCCTCAAGCTGATCTAAACTAGCTGTTACAAACTGTTGTTCTACTACCCCTTTTGAAAACCACAGCTTTAAATTTTTGTCAATGGAAACTACCAACTTGTCAACATTTATAAATAGATTTTTCATAAGGATCTTGAACTCTGGCTTCCAAAACAAAACAGGATTCCTAAAATACTAGGCACACCTATACAGTAACAATGGCCCAGAGCTGAGCAGCAACTAACATACCTGCTCCTATTTGCCATGACCTCCATCATTCCTTATTGTTTTCCAGATACTGATGTCCCAAGTCAGTTGGCATTTAGCTTTCCAGTTGTATGTTATCCCTGATCTAAACAAAGACCACCTACCTTTCTTAATAGGTTATACTATGAATTACTACTGATAAAATATAATCATGAAACTAGTCAAAGGGTACAAATTTCCAGCTATAAGATAAGTAAGTTCTGGAGATCTAATGTATAGCACTGTGACCATAAATAACAATACCTAAATGTTATCTCCACACATAAAAAAGTGGTAATTTTGTGAGGGAACACAGGTGTTAACTACTATTGTGTTAACCATTTCACAATATGTACAAGTATCAAACGATCATGTTGTATACCTTAAACTTGTTATGTCACAAACATACATGCCAATAATATCTCAATGTGGCTGGAAAACATTAAAATTAAAACATTTTCTAAATGTAGTCATACATGATTACATTTTTATTAGATGCATAAGATAAAAATCTTGGAAGTGACACCTACTGAATAAAACTCTGCAAGTGTTACCAAGTCATGCTATATAAACTCTTTAATAAGAAAAAAGAAATCAAGGGAAGAACTTTATGTTCCTACTACAAAAAGAAAACAAATTATTTCATTTCACTTACAATTAAAAGTTATTTTATTTACTAAGAGAATATATAGTACAGCAGTAACTTTTTATCCCTATATTAGGTATTGGCACAAAATGAATGATATTATCTCAATCAGATCCTTGACTGGCTATAAAAACAAACTGCTTTATTTACTCACAAATTTTATGCTTAAGTCATCTAGAACACTGCTCCTTATGTGCATAAAGAAAACTTACCCCTACCAATTTATAGCTTCTATGTACTAAATTGTATGTGTAAAGTTAAAAGAAAACAATATACAAGGTAAATATGGAAATACTGCAACACAGAAAAGATCTACTTTCTAACTCAAGTATAAATGAGGATTGAGCCAAATGCTGTATCAAGTACTTTCCAGCTTTACAATCCTGAGTACTACTAATCCAGATCGCCTTTCCTCCAAATAAAATAATTCATCTAGCTGAACTGCTATTCATGTAGATGTGAAATGTTAGAATAGTATTTGTGCCCTGGCTGGTATAGCTCAGTGGACTGAGCACAGGCCTTCGAACCAAAGGGTCTCCAGTTCTATTCCCAGTCAGGGCACATGCCTGGGTTGCCTGCCAGGTCCCCAGCAGGGGGCACTGAGAGAGGCAACTACACACTGATGTTTCTCTCCCTCTCTTTCTCCTTCCCTTCCCTCTAAAAATATAAAATCTTTTTAAAAAAGTATTTGTATTCCATTTTACTTTTACCATCACTTCTAACAGCTAATAAAATATCAATACATAAGATGACTTTTAAAGGCTATTCCCTTTAAACTAGGAAAATACAAACTCATTTCTCAAAGTCTCCCAAAAGAGACCAGACTAGCCAATTACTTAGTGGATGTAAACTTCAATGTTTGTTCCCCTCTGAGCTGTGTGCCACTTCATTAGCTTGTCCAAGTATTCTCAAGTTTATATGTGACATTTTATACACCATCATCACCACTGAGTATTAATAGATATGTGCAAGTATTAAACATGTACAACTATTACATAAACCTGAAATAGCATCAAAATTGCTTCATAATTGCAATTTCTAAATACACAAATGCAATGGTGCAATTTGATTTTATTTCCGACTGAAAACACAATCCTGTTTCGGTTTAAAACTGATGGTGAATAAAATGGGATGCTCTCCTAAGAGTTTACCAAATTTCTCATGCAACCTTTTTCACTATTTCAACTATAATTTATGGAAGCACAGAGTGCCATTAAGATTGCTAAAGATTACTGGAGAACCGAGATCTTGAGTTTCACACCATTCAGAGTATAATGTGAGTCAACTGTACAGGAATTAGCAGGAATGGGCTTATGCTTTAACTGTGCTTCACCTGTTATTCTTTAACAGTGCTGTCCCATAGAACTTTCTAACGATGTAAATCAGAAATTCTGTATCCATTCAGTCCAATACCATAGCCATTCCTCATATGTGGCTAATTGAGCACTTGAAATGCTACTAGCAGAACCAAGGGACTCCGTTTTTATTTTATTTTATTTTAATACATTTAAATTTAAGTTGCCACATGTGGTTAGTGGTTATCATATTGAACAATACAGTTGCATAATTTGAAATACAATGTATAAACTTGGCTAAACAGTTGAGTTTACCGAAGTATCATTTCCTGACGATGTTAACACCACCAGTAAAACCTTCCTGATACCAAATAATTCAGTCATCAGCCTAAACATAAAAAAATTCACTTATGACAGCCTAAATATAAAATAACATTCGCTTGTTAAATGAGAATTCACAATACTACTTACATTCAGAATTTAAAGTACAATATTCACAGAGACTATTAAAAATACATCTCAACTTTTCCCCATTGTTTTTGCAAAAGGGATAAAAACTTTCAGAATAGTTTCCCAATGTATGCAAGTTACATACCCCTAGAATTTATTCAAAATCTTCTGTTTAGAAAAACAAGCGGTAGGAATAAATCTTCAGCACTAGTAAGTCCATCGCGACTCCTTAAAGCACATGTTAATTTCCCTTTTCCTTAATGGAGAAATACAAATGTTTGGAAACCTCTGCATCGCCTGAAAGCCCTGTTACCCATCTTTCCATATTTTCAGGTGTACAAATCGATCTTAAATAGGCACGATTTCGTTGCTAGACACAAAGTATTTTTTGTCCATGACAGTCACTACTCTTTTCCGCACTTCAGGTATTCTTTGACCAGCTCTTCCCAAATCAAGAAAGTAACCAAGATGGTGCACAGATGTCAAAAGAAAATAAGTCTGGGAACTTGCACGTTGAATAGCTAGACCCTAGGCAAAATCAACCGCCTTTAACCCGGAGAGAGTGAGCATTGAACTACCCGATGAAGCAAACAGGAGAGTAAGGTCGTGACCCTAGGTCACAGCCGCCAGCACCGCTCCCGCCCGCCAGCAGGAAGCCACCTGTTAGGCCCGAGCCTCACCTGGCCGGACAGAAAGGCGCAAAACCGGCAGCGCACCGGACGCGGACGCCTAAGCTGCGAGCGTGGGACCCGCCCCTCTCGCGTCCACCGCGGCGGCGAGCCCCCCAGCGGCACGTGGGCTCCTACCCGACTAGGTTTCACTGACAGGCGGGTCGCTTGCGGCCCCCTGCCCAGCTGCTCCACGCAGTCGCCGCGAAGGCACCCAGCCTCCCTCGCAGCCACTCCGCCGAGAGGGCGCCCCGGCGGCCCACACCGCTGGCCCGCCCGCCACCCCCCCTTCCTTCCTCCCCGGTCGGCGCGATCCCGCCTCGCCGCCCCTCACCTACCTGGTCACGGAGTTTGAGGAACGCCATGGCGGTCGCCTCCGCCGCCGCCCCGGCCCACCGTTCCCGCCCCAGTAGCCTCAGCCGCTACCCGGGGCCGGCGGGTCGGCGGCCGGCTGCACTCTCGGGTCCGCGGGCAGGGGGCGGCACCGCCTCCCGAGCCACCCGCCGCCGCCACCAGGAGGTGAGAAGCCCGGACGGTCCCGCCTCCTCCTTTGAGGACTCCCCGCCCTCTTCCTTCCTTTCTTTCTCTTTCCCTCAGCTGCCTGCCCACGCAGCCGCCGCCTCTTCACGCCCCCTTCCCGAAATACCCTAGCAGCCCCCGCGCCCCGCCGTTCCAGCCCGCGGCAGCGGCGGCATCCAAACTCCACTCCACAATATTACCACCACCGCCCGCCGCGATTGGCGGCCGCGCGGGGGAGAGGCCAGAGTAAGCGGAGCGCCCATTGGCCACGCCATCGCGCTCGCTGAGTGCCACCCCCATCTGCCTCTGGAGGGGGAGGGGGAGGAGGCGGGGAGGAGGAAGCCGCGAGGGGTGGGCGCGGAGCAGGGGCGCTAGCGGGCGGTGGAGTGGGGCGGGGAGCGGAGCCGGGGGAGGGGCGGCCAGGTGCTCCTAGGCGCGCGCCCCAGGCGCGGTGGGCGGAGCCCGGGGCTGAAGGTGCGGGTTACCCGGAAGGGGGGGGGGTAGCTCCGGGTTTGCACGTGGAGGTAGAGTGCAGAACCTCACCAAAGCCTGGGAAGGTTGAAGGAACGGGGTGAAAGGCCGGAAGGGGTGCGAGCGATGGGCACCTGGAGACTGCAGCCTTTCTGGAACCGGCTAGAAGAGTGGGGCAAACCGGGCTCTCCAGGGAGAGAGTGAAAATGCGCCCCTGGGTTGGGAGAAGATGAAAGAGCCCAAGAGTGGGCTGAGAGGTGGTCACCGAGAGGCTGCTGCCCTGCCGGGGGCAGCGGGCAGGGCCAAAAGGAGCGGGGGAAGGGAAGGATGAAGTAGCCGGATCTTGCACGTCGAAAAACGAGTTCCTTCACCGCCACACTCCTCGAACTGGGGAGGTTGGAGGATGTGCGGGAAGGTGAGAGGTGACACCAGGAGGTTGTTCCCCTCTCGGGGGCAGCAGCCGGGGGTAGGTGGCCGACGTTGGAACTCCGGCGGAAAGCGGCATCGTTGCTGTGGACTCCCTGAGCCTTTTTCTACCCGCTGTCCCAGTCTGAAGCAAGGCTGTGGTTCTCTTCAATGTACCCATGCTAGGCTTGATTTTTTTTTTTCCCTTTCGGATCTGAAAGGTTTTGCCTCCCACGGGAGAGAAATCAATTAAAAAAAAATGTGCTGGGTTTCCAATAAATAGCATTTTTGGATGTAGAAGAGGAATGACTCCCTCACCCTGCTACATACACCCCACGCCACCCCGCAGCTCTGAAACGGCTTTTCTTTCTTAGGCAGCCGCACACTGTTACCATTCCAGGCTCGTGTGGGAGAAGACTGTTGTGCGCCTGTGTCTGTCCGCCTGGGCGGCTCCAGCCCTGGTTAATAAAAGGTACAGATGGTGAGGACACAAATGTGTGACGTCAGGCTTGGTTTTAAAAAGTCCCCTGTTCCCTACATCGATTGTGTCTCTTGGGATAGACTATTCAGAGGATCGATTTGCGTCTAATGGCAGTCATGAGAAAGGGGGACCTGTGCCAGGACTGTCAGTATATTGAACGCTGTACTTACAACAAAAAGCTTATCTTTTAGCCCTACAAAAAATGAAAATATTAAAGTGCATAATGAAACATATAGAAACAATTTCTTATCTAAAAATTACATTCCTCATCCTAAATTATGTTTTTGACTTAAAATGGAGGGATTATCATAACTGGGAGGTAACAATCAGGATGGTATTTAAAAAGAAGTCCAACTGCTCTCGTTTCACATTTTTGGTACATCACTTTCTCTTTATTTCATCAATCGCAGCAGACAAAATAGGGATACTATTTGTCACTTGGCCTTTGTGTAACAATTTAGTGAGGGTAACTGAGTTAATGTGAGAGCATTTCAGTTCTCCAAAACAAAGGTGTTATGATAATACTATAGCACTTTGTGTTTGCAAGTTTCCTTTGTAAAAATTTGTCATGTGCTAGAGCCAATACAGAGTTCTCTTAGTCAAGGAGTTTAAGAATGTACTCTCATTCATACGTGAGCCTGGTAAGCACTGTGGATGCCTAGGCAGGAATTAATACATCCCTCTCTCTCCTGTCCCACCCCCAGTAATCTCTCTTCTTAGAGTAATGTTCTAGAATGTTAAAGCACAACAGAAACTTGATTAGGTACATAGTGAAAATTAACTTTTGGGAAAACAAGTGCATTTGAGAGTATGACTTTAAATTGTGGAGTATGCATTTTAACAGGTTTTATGATGAGCTAATGAAACTTTTTAGAGCTCTTCTGAAATTTTCTAGCTAATAATAATCAATGAAAATGTTTTATAATGCACCATCTCTGAAAACCTTGCCAGTAGTAGTCCCTGAGGTCTCCTGATAGAGAATGCTTAATACTTAGCCTGGTTCTCACACCTCTCTACTCTAAATACCATTTAACTTGCATCTTAAATTCACCATGTATAAAAACTAAGCTTAACATTACCTGGATGGCTCATCTCACCAAAGCAAATAAGACAAATCTGAAAGGCTGTGTGAACTCTGCAGGATCTTTCAAATGTGATGATATTATTTAAACAGCTACTTTTCCATAGCTGGAGAAAGGGTAACAACCATTTTGAAATATAGGAATAAGGATTCTGTATAATTAAGCAATAAAATGAAATAAGATTCATTTTCAAATTCTGATATTTTAAAATCTTTATTATAAGTATTTCTGCCTATTATAAAATATTCAAATATTAAAGGAATCTGTAGTATTGAAAAGTCTCCTATCATCAAAGCCAATGAGGCCAGGAACTTGAATGGTGTTAGTAATCTCTTTTTCATCCTTATTTACCCTCCCCCTTTTCTAAATGTTGCTTTCATTCTCCCTTACTATAGCCAGCAGCTCTACTCACATTGTTAGTACTCTGCAGTCATAAAGGAAATGTCAAATTCTAAAAGTCTCAAGGACTGATCAGTTGGACTAGGCTCATGTGCTCATGCCTTAGTCAGTCACAGTCACCCAGGAACTGATGATAGCTGCCATTCAGAATTAATGTCTAAATGGTGGGAGGAAAGACGTCTCACAGATGACCACCAGGGAAGTTGCTGTGAACAAGGGCAGCATTCCAAATCTCGGTTACTGTGCTACTGTGCTGTGTACTTGTCAGCACCTCATATACTTTACCTCTAAGTTTATTCAATAATCTCAGTAAGCTCTTTGTATATGGAAACCGGGGCCAAAGAAGTTGTGGGCTTATAGTTACCCAACTAAACAATAGCAGAATCTGGAGGCATGAGGGCCTTGAAAGCCTGAAGAGTAGCTTGTGTGGTGGGAAATATACAACTATTGATGACTTTCGAGTAAGATAATCCCTATATTATAAAAATTATTTTTATGAAGAGCCTGAAATACATAGATATGCATATACTAAACTGCCAAAGCAGCAAAGATAAGTTCAGAAACCTAGAGGAGAGAATTAGAAGACCCAATGTACATGCAAAAGAGTTCCCGGAGGAGAGAAAATTGAGTGTGAAGCAAAAGCAATATCCATAAAGATGATATGTGAGAATTTTTTGAACTTGAAAAAGAATATGAGTTATCAGATGAAAGGAAGATGCTAAGGCTCAAGCAGAATAATTTTTTAAAATTGAGACCTGTACATAGTAGTGACATGCAGAATACCAAACACCATAAGGAAATGTTAAAAGTGACCACTAAGAAAAGTCAAATTATCCTAAAAGAAATGACAGTCATCCTGTCAGCAAATATATCAGCAACAATAGTTTATAGAAAACAATGGAAATATCTTCAAAGTATTGGGAGTCCATAACTGAGAAACTAAAATTCTATACCTAGCTAAACCATCTTTCCAGAAGAAGGACAAAATAGACACATTTTCAAAAGTTAGAACTTACAAGTGCTCAGAGAAAGAAATACCGAAGAATATACTCTTAAGAAAAAAGCTGAATGACTAGACTGCTTTTATTCAGAAGTGAGATATTCTTTAACTTTAGACCCTGACAAGTTATTTTATTGGTTAAGGTTTGTTGCAAACAACAGAATTCAAGCAAGAATTTCTTAAATTGATACTCAATAGCTCCCAGACTTATTGGGAGAGCTGGAAAAAAAAAAACCCAGCTTGGGCTAAGCTTCTAGAAAAAATGCCCTAAACCATGCAGTGGAACTAGCATGATAAACTGCTGCTGCTCCCATCAAGCACCAAATGCCAGGAGCTCAACTTTTCCTCATCTGCTCCTGCTGTCAACATCAATGCCAATTCTGTCAGAAACTTGACCTTTCAACCGCTGCCACCTCCACAAACTGAATGCCTTTGCCTCTACCTGTACCAGGAAATTGGCAGAAATTGTGTGCAGAGCTTACAGCCTCATGTATCCACAGGTGGTTCTTGCTAGCAGAGCCTATGTCATAGGCCTGCATCCTAGCTGCAAGGGAGGCAGATAATTTGAGTTCTGAATTCAATTTTATATTGGAGATGAGGGATCTGTAACTAGGGAATTATCCCAAATATAAAGGCTATTTAAAACATTATGACATAAAAAAGATGAAATATTGCTATTTGTGACAACATGGATAGATCTTGAGGGCATTACATTAAGTGAAATAAGTCAAATAAAAAAGGACAAAAACCTTATGATTTCACTCATGTGGAACATAAAACAAAGAGTAACAAATGAACAAAACGAAAACAAACTCGTAAGTACAACAGAATGGTAGTTACCAGAGGGGAATGGGGAGGAGGAGGCGAAGTGGGTAAAGGGGTCAAATGTATGGTAAAGGAAGGAAACTAGACTTTGGGTGGTGAGCGTGAAATAGAGTACACAGGTGTCATAATGTATACCTGAAAATTATATAATGTTATTAAGCAATGTCACCCCAATAAATGAAATAGTGAAAAAGATCTTGAATATGACAGCTAAGATTTTAAGGCAAGAAGGATTGATGGAGATAAATAGGTGATATATAGTAATTATAAAAAGAAATATTCACCAAGAAGATAAACAGTCATGATACAATCATGTACTTGTGTACATTTAACCATGTAAAGCAAAATTTGAAGGAACTCCATAAAGAAATTGGCAAATGCAACATCAAAAACTAGTAGACAAGCAGATAGAAGGTTAGAATACCCTAAAATTAATAATCTTGATATGTGAGATAATATATATGTACACACACATTCAAACATAACCAACAGTATAAAATAGTCCACATGACTCCTCCAACACACCAAGTGCAGCTGTTTCACAGGTGAGTCTCACCCAACATAGAAGAGAAAACATGCCTATTGTTAACACAAACTATGAAGCTAAAAAAGTGTATGAGCAATGTTCCTGATGCACAAGGTGCTTTTCAGACACCTTGTCTTCCAACCCAACCCTCCAACATACCCCGTTTTTTGACAAGTGCATGTATTTCAACAACAGCCATTCATACCCATTTCATTTAGTTAGAAGCTTTTCAAAGAGGGTATCTGCCTAATGCTTCTAGAATCTTTCTGCTGGTGACGGCTCTTCTGTAGTGGAAATACATGAAAAATGCATATAATCTGCATAATATAAAAATATACAACAATTGCCCAGGCTGGGTAGCTCAGTTGTTTGAGCATTGTCCAATATGCCAGGGTTGTGGGTTCAGTCCCCAGTCAAGACACATACAAGAATCAACCAATGAATGCATAAATAAATGGAATGAGAAGTTGATATGTCTGTTTCTCCCTTCCTCTCTCTAAAATCAATAAAGTAAAAAAATTGACTACAACAATAGTATGCATAATATGATATAACCTGTAAAGAAAAAGGCAAACACCTGAATAGAAAAAAAACTTAAAGACTGCAAGGAGACATACCACAATATTAAATAAAGTTATGTTCAAATGAGAGAAGCATAGGTCATTTTTCCTTTTTTGATATTTTGCCTATTTTATTTACTGAGAAACCGTTAAGTAGTTTACAGATACATTTGTGCTTTATGCTTCTATTACTTCATTAGAATAAACACATGAGACATATAGAAAACCATCAAAATGGCCAAAAAATTCTGTATCAATAAGTACGCTAAATTTGATTAAATACCCTACTCAAAAAGCAAATGTCAAAATGAGTAAAATAGCAAGACTAGATTCTGTCACAGCAAGTGTGCTATTCTTTGTTTTCTGAAAGAATTTATGCAAGATTGGTATCCTTTATTCTTTAAATATTTCTTCTTGAGTCAGTTTTGATCATGTGTGTACTTCTGGAAATTTGTCCATTTCATCTAAATTGTTTAATTTGTTGGTATGATAATATTCCTTTATAATCCCTTTGATTTCTGTAGGGATGGTATCCTTTCTTTCCTGGTTTTGATAATAAGTACATTTCTCTGTTTTTTTCATCAATTTAGTTAAGGGTTTGTCAATTTTGTTCCTTTCAAAGAACCAACTTTAAAAAAATCTATTGTTTTCCTGCTATAATATTTATTATTTCACTCTTTTGCTTGCTTTGGGTTTAGCTTGCTCTTTGTTTTCTAGTTTCTTAAGGTAAAGGCTTAAGTTTTGGTTTTTTTTTTATGATTCTGGTTCTATTCTGCTTGTTCATTTATTTTGTTTTTTAGATTCAATTGTTCATAGGTATGTACTTATTACCATTTTATTCATATTTGTAATCTTTTTCTTAAATAAGTCTCTTTAACATTCCATATAATACTGGTTTGGCGGTGATGAACTTTAGCTTTTTCTTGTATGGGAAGCTCATTATCTGTCCTTTGGATCTAAATGTTAGCTTTGCTGGGTAGAGTAATCTTGGTTGTAGGTTCTTGCTTTTCATCACTTTCAAGATTTCTTGCCAATCCCTTCTGGCCTGCAAAGTTTCTTTTGAGAAATCAGCTGGAAGTCTTATGGGAGCCCCTTTGTAGGTAACTAACTTCTTTTCTCTTGAAGGTTTTAAGATTCTCTCTTTGTCTTTAACCTTTGGCATTTTAAGTATGATATGTCTTGGTGTGGCCCTCTTTGGATTCATCTTCTTTGGGACTCTCTGTGCTTCCTGGACTTTTACATTTATTTCCTTCACCAAGTTAGGGACATTTTGTGTCTTTATATTTTCAAATAGGTCTTCAATTTCTTGTTCTCTCTCTCTCCCTCTTCTGGCACCCCCATCATGCAAATGTTCCACTTGAAGTTGTCCCAGAGGCTTTTTACACTATCCTCATTTTTTTTAATTCTTTTTTCTTCTTGCTGTTCTTATTGGGTGTTTTGGTTCCTTATATCCCAAACCAGTGATTTGATTCTCAGCTTTATCCACTCTGCTATTGATTCCCTGTAAGTTATTCTTTATTTCAATTAGTGTATCCTTCATTTCTACACTTGATCTTAGCCAGAAGGCCAAGAAGCGGTGTATCCTTCATTCCTGACTAGATCTTTTCTATGCTGTTGAGATCCTCACTAAGTTTATTGAGCATCTTTATAACCAGTGTTTTGAACTCTGCATTAGTAGATTGCTTGTCTCCATTTCATTTCGTTCTTTTTCTGGAGTTTTGTTCTGTTCTTTCATTTGGGTCATGCTTCTTTTTTTGGCATCCTCCCTGTGTTTGTTTGTATGTATCAGCTAGAACTGCTATGCCTCCCAAGCTTGGTAGAGCAGCCTAATGTAGTAGGTGTCCTGCAGGGTCCAGTGGTACAGCCTTCCTTATTACGCAAGCTGGGTATTTGAGATGCATCCACTGTGTGGGCTGTGTACACCCTCCTGTTGTAGTTGAGACTTGATTGCTGTTAGCATGTATATGGGAGGGATTTACCCAGGCCAATTAACTATAAGGACTGGCAGTGACCACTGACCATTGACCTCTGACCACCACAGGGATCAGCTGTGCAGGGGCCCACTCCACAGAACAGGACTTACTTCATCAAGACTGGTGCCTACTGAGTCTGCACCTTGAGTGTGTCGCTTGTGGAGGTGCTTGGGTGGTGGTGCTTCAATATTGTCTGAAGCTATCCACTGGGTATGCTGGCTCTGGGGCCTCCCTGGAGGTACAGTCCAAGGTCAGCCACTACCTATGTTCGCTTAGGGTCACCTGGCATAAGCTTTCTGAAGATAGCTGCTACTTGTGCTGGGCTTGGAGGTGCCCAGACAAAGCCAAGCTGTGAACTAAGTCTGGCTGCTGCTAGTGCCGGGCTTGGGGCCACTTAGCAAGGGGTATGGGGCTCATGGAGGTCAAATACTGTTTGTTTGAGGGAATTTAGGAAAATCTGAAGTATGAGCCAAGACAAGTCATTCGTACTATGGAAAAGCCACTGGAAACAGCTTTATAGGACCCAAAAGTTGGGGTACAGTCTGACAGAATAACCAGGGTGGGGCAAACAGTGTGAACCAGGTTGATGGAATCTCAGATATAGTGCCCTCCTTCGGGCTCTGTGGGGGGAGGACACATCAAAGGGACAATGGCCTCTGCCAACACTTCTGTCTAGGAGAAAACCTCCCACAAGCTCTCACCTTGATGCTGAACAATTCAGTTCTTCCCTGTATGTCTCTGGTGTCTTCCAAGCTGCTGCACCTGCACTGAAGCTCAGAGGGAGCGAGTCTAAGTCCATGCACAGGCCCTTTAAGAGGGACTCCAGAAGTTTCCATTGTCCTCAACCTGAATCCCTGCTGTTTTTTTTACAGCCAGAAGTTATGGGGACATCTCTCCCTGGTGTGGGACTGGGACCCCTTGCCCCTTAGCTGCAATATCCCTCCTGATTTTTATCCACCACTCATGAGTATGGGACCAGCCCCTCTCTCTACCCTTCCTACCAGTCATGATGTAGTTTCTTCTTTAATTCTGTAGTTTTAGACTTCCATTAGCTCACTTTCTGGCAGCTCTCAGTGATACTTGTTCTGTAGTTTAGTTGTAATTTTGATGTGGTTTGGTGAGTACTGTATTTACCTATGCCACCATCATGACCAGAAGCCTAGAAGCTTAAGTTTTTTATTTAAGACCTTCTTTTATGATATAGGCATCTGAAGTTATACATTTCTCTGTAAGCACTGTTTTATCTGCAACAAATAGAGCCTTCCAAGGCTGTTCACTCTACAAATATCTTTGATAAGATAGCCTGAAACAAAGGAAATGTGAGAGACTCATGAGAATTGTCTTTCAACAGACAGTTTAGCCTTAATTAAGGGACACTCCATTTATTTTAAGGCATGAATATTGGGGAGTAGGGAAGATAAAATTTTTGGAGAAGATGCTGGTAGCTCTTTTTGCTTAATTTTATTTACTCCCAGTGTATCAGTAAGTGAGAATATCAGGTAAGAGTGCGGACTGGACATTGAGAGTGGAGTTTAAAGAGATACAAAATCTAGAAGAGTAACAGGAGTTGTCCAAGGAAATGAATAATTCCTGGGTACTGCTGAGAGTACTCCTATAATTTATAATTGTAGGTTTTGGCAGTCAGCATTGTTAGTACTGTTTTAACCACATTTGTTCCACTACTATTGAGTGTGAGGACAAGCTAAGCAGAGAGTTAGTTGGTTTTAAGCAACATTGGAGTTTTCCAGGCAAGTGTGATGGAGAAAGAAGGTAGCAAGAGGGTTGTGGATGTGCACAAAGGAGTGCTCACGGTGGTCAACCAGGGAATCTGGTTGAAGACAAGAGTGGGTGAGGCAGGGCAGTGAAAAAATTGATGAGGCCAAAGGATCAGAGTTCCTGGTGGTGGAAGAATGGTTGGATTGGGTTATTAGAGTAAATGAATCAGAAGACAGGAAGTGGTAGTCAAATAATGAAATACTTAAAATTGAAGTTTAGAGTTATGGTATTTGAGCATGGGAATGGGTAGCCAAGGTAGACTGAGAAAAAGACCACTGGAGGTGAGTTCAGGGAGCTGAGTAGCAAGAGTGTCAGATGAGCTTGTTGAAGTCACTAAGCATAACTGGAGTCATGGGAAGAAAGTCAGCTAGGTGCTGAAACTTTCAGTGAATGAGGGGAAGTAATGGGAAAGTTGGAGGTGATTACAACAGGGAGGCGTGGTGGGTGCTGTGGACTGATGGCAGACTATTCCTTCATTTAATAAACATATTTATAGATGACCAACTAAGCACTGTGGGAGAGACACAGTATTATCACTGTCCTCAAGAATTGCATGAAATAACTCCAAGATAATGTGTAAACCCATTAAAAGCCAGACAATGAGGCAAACACTGCAGTGTGGTGAGGCAGAAAGAACACTGGTCTAAGGGTCAGAAGATCTGAGTTCTAGTTCCAGCCCTGACAGTAATTAGCTGTGAGCTTGAGTAAATCGCTTAACCCCATCAGGCCTCAGTTTCCACATTTGGATATGTATTATATGATTCCCATGATATCTCAGGGGGCCCCACATTCCATAATTCTGTGATATAAAATAATACCTATTTCACAAGGGAGTGAGGAGGAATAAGCATGATTATCCCAATGTTACAGAAAGAAGAAATTGAACCATGAAGGACTACATAATTTGTCCAGCATCAAACTGCTAACTCAGGTTCCTTGTTGTTTGTGTTAGATCATATAGGGTAAAAAGATGGACCCTAATCTGTGTCTGTTTTCCTCCACTTAAACAAAGCTATATGTGTGTTTCCATTATGTGGTTTTGGCTAGGTTATAATTGCTATGTCAAAGAACAAAGAAAATACCATCAGAACCTGTACTGGAAGACTGATGTTTAACACAGCCCTGAAAGCATACATTTTTACAGGAAGCAAAGAGGTATGTTGCCCTCTAGGAAATGTATGTCACTCTGGAGTAATTAGGCTGACATGCATTTTTCCTGGTGGCAAATGTAATGAATGGGTCCAGTAACCCTTGACATGAGCATAACGGTGTGGGGTTGGAGGTCAAGGTTTTGAAGAATATAATTGGGGTAAAAGTGTATAAACAGTTTTTTCTCTATAACAGATTCTTTCCTTCATAACTGTAATATAAGTCCTATATTTGTTAATATATGCAAGTACATTCACTCATACAGTTAAATATTCATTGAGATCCAACTATAAGGTAGGTACCATTGTAAGGGCTGGAATTATTGTTGAGAGCAAGATAGCTAAGGATGCTGTGCTGTCTTCCTTTGCTAATATGTACTGAGTGGGGGAGACAGACAAATAAGAAAATGAATAAGTAAGATATTTTTCAGAGTATGTCAATGCTATGATGGATATAAAATAGGGTCACAGTATATCCCTTACTATATTCTGCATTCCCTCCACTTAGAATGTAAGGACCACAAGAGCTAGGACTTTGTTCTATTCATCACTGTACCCCTGTACCTCCATTCAATGAGTGGATTTTAAATATGGGCTTCTTTAAATAGGGTTGTCAGAAAAGTACCGTTTGAACTGAGACACGAAAACTGAGGAGTTTTCACCTATACAAAGATGAGAAGGAAAGAGCAATGTAAAGGCCCAAGGAAGCAACAAGTTGAACATTTTAAGAACCATAAAGAAGGCCACTGTGACTGGAGAATTGTAAGGGTGGGAAAGTGGATTGGGTCATAAGGTGAGGTTGAAGCGAGGGTCGGAGGCTAGAATAATGTAGGACTTCATAAGCCACATTTAGAAGGTTGAATTTTAATTTAATTGCTGTGGTTAGCCATTGCAGGGTTTAGTGAGGGATATTATATAATCTTATTTTTATCTTTAAAAGCATACTCTGGCAGTTGTGTGGGCAGTAGACATGAGAGGAAGCAATTCACTGATGTTAGGAGATGAGAGATGATGGGGGCTTGGTGCCGGGGAAGAAGTATTAAGAAGTGGTTACATTGGAGCTCTATTCTGAAGTTAGAACAATGGGACAAGCTAGTTGGATGTGAAGTGTTAGAAAATGAGAGGAATCCAGAAAGGCTTCAGTGTTTTGGCCTGAGTAACTTGGTGCTGGTGGTGCCTCTAACTGATTCAGTTAATGGCCATGTGAAGCTTATGGTGCCTGTTATTCCGGTTATGGTGCCAGTTAGGCTCATCACTGTACTCAGCACTGAGACTGGAATAGTGTTCTTGAATAAATATAAACAGAATGACTGAATACAATAGCTGTTGATAGATTTATGTTCTAGATAGGTGATTGAGCCCTGCCTCAAAGCAAGCCTTTTTTCCTTTTCCTTGATATCGTCTCCACTTTGGATCCTCTTGAGCTTTACCACTAGACGCACTTAACAGTGAAGTACAAAAAGGTATTTCACTTCTCACCCCTCTTACAGACTCTTTCCACCACTCTGCTGGTGCTAAAGTACGTAAGAATAGGATGCGCATTTATGGTATGCATAATGCATATATGTAGTTGGGATCTGTCGTAGATTGTCTGTAAAGTGGCCATCAACCATTTCTTTCATCTCTCTATGTACATGTTGCTCCTCCCAACAAGAGGTGGAGTTTGTTTCTCTTCCCCTTGGTTCTGGGTGGTCTTGAGAATTGCTTTGGCCAATAGAATGCAGTAGAAGCAATGCCACATGGCTTTTGGACCTAGGCTTTAAGAAATTTGGCAGCTTTCTGTTTTACTCTCTTGGCATCTAGATAGCATGTTTAAGAAGCTTGGAATTCTAGAGGATGTGAAACCAGATAGAGAGAGAAGCCCAGCCAGCGTCCACCCCTTCTGGCCACTGCAGCTGAGGTATGAAATAGGTAAATAAAACCATCTTGGCTTCTCTAGCCCTAGCCAAGCTGTTCCAGCCAACCAAGTGGGGCAGGGACACACCATCACTGAGGAGCCCCACCCAAAATTCACATTCATGAGAAATAACAAACAATGCAGTTTTAAGTCACTCTTTCAGGGGTTATCTTTGATATACCAACAGATAACTAAAATAAGATCTGTTTCAGGATCCATTTCATGGCAAAACTTCTAGAAACATCACATTTAAAAGCAGAGCTTCTGCAATTTCTAGCAAAATTACATTGCAGTTATCCCTTGTCTTAGCAGTTTCTTGGCTAGGAATCTACTCCAAAGATATCCTGGCAAAAAGACAAAGACATGTGTTGGCTATTCATTGCAGGACTATTTGTAGTAACAACAAACTTCAAACAACTCAAATGTCTGCTAGTAGGAGACTGGTTGAATAAGCCATGTAACATCCACACGATGGAGTAATATGCAGTTGTAAAAAAGGAATGGGGAATACCTCTAAACTATGGTGGAATAATCACCAGATTATAAGGATGAATGAAAAAAGCGAGGCAGAGAAAAGTGTGTATGCTATACTATGTTACTGCTTAACTTACTTTTTAAATGAATGGAATAAAATATAAAAATTTCAAAAGAAATTATTACTTATAGGGAGAGGAAGGGAGTAGGGTAAATGATACCACAGGAATATAACCTTCAAGCTCCAGACTATGGGAAACTTTATAGAATAACCAATCTAGTTTCTTCAAAAAATATTTTTTTTTAAAACAACATAAGGGATAGAATGGGAACCTAGTGATTAAAATGAGGGACTTAAGAGTTTATCAACCAATTGTAATTTATGAACCTATTTGTATTCTGATTTGAATAAACTGAAAATGTTTAAATATGAGACACTGGGAAATTTTAAACACTGGTTGAATATTTGAGGGTATCAAGAATTTATTATTTCCCTGGCTGGTGTAGCTCAGTGGATTGAGCGCAGGCTGCGAACCAAAGGGTCGCCAGTTTGATTCTCAGTCTGGGGCACATGCCTGGGTTGCACGCCAGGTCCCTAGTCGGGGCCACGTGAGAGGCAACCATACATGTTTCTCTCCCTCTCCTTCTCCCTCCCTTCCTCTCTCTATCTAAATAAAATCTTTTAAAAAACAATTTATTATTTAATTCTTGTGATAACAATAGCGTGGTTATGTTCTTAAAGGATCTTTATATATTAGAGGTGCACACTGAAATTTTTATGGCTGAAATGACACTGGGAGTTGCTTCAAAAGAATTACATGGATTATGAAGGGGGTGAAGTTATAGATTAAACATGATTGACCATGAGCTGATAATTATTGCATCTGGGAGACTGGTTCATGAAGGTTCATTATATTGTCCTCTTTATTTTTATATATATTGAAATTTTCCAAAATAAAAAGTTAACATAAAAAGAATGGTTTCCGAGACCCAGTGTTTTAAGGGCATTGAATCCATACTCTTCATAATAGCACACCGTAGGTCCATCCCTCCAAGAAACTGCTTCTATGTCCAATGGAAGTCACATCTATAGAACCATGATGGGTATTTAGAACTGTGTGTGATTGACACCATGTAAGTGATTTAAAGTTGCAGTGAGTTCTCAAGAGGTCCAAGTGTTTTGGTTTTGTTTTTTAAAGCAATTTCCTGTGTCATTGTAATCTCTTAAACTCAAATGTTTTAACTAACATGTTAAAACATTTCTCTTCCAAATATCATTCGATCACTGAACACTCTGATCAGGTGACTACCAAGAGAGGCGCTGGTGTCAGGAAGAGGGTGCTGCCAGCCAGCAGAAGTCTCTAGCCCTGCTGCACACTACTGTCAACATGCATGCTCAGATGCTTACAACTACATGCACAGCAGAGGGCTGTGACAGTGGTCTATGAGAGGACAGAGGTGGGCTCTGGTTGCTCTGCCTCTTGTAGGAGATTTGGGGACAGGCCTTGGAACAGGAGGTGTTAGAGCATGCTAAGATACTGGTTCTAAGGGAAAGAACAGAATCGGGTTTGGCTTATTTTGGAGGAAAGGTGTAGTCTGATGCTTTTTACTTTAAAAAATGCTTTCCCTTTCAAAGTTTCTCATCTCCTTCCTCTACTGAAGTGAATTATATATATATAATTCATATATATATGTAATATATTTGACCAAAATTGACCAATTATATATATATATATATATATATCAATGGTTCTCAAAGTGTGGCCCCTGGATGAGCAGCATCATGATCCCCTGGGAGCTTTTAGCAGTGCAGGTGCTCAAGCCCCCCTAGCCCCTCAGACCTACTGATCTGAAACTGGAGCTGGGCCAGTGACCTGTGTCTTAACAAGCCCTCCTGGTGATACTGATGCTCACTAAAGTGTGAGAACCCCTTGTTAGAGAAAACCAGTACAAGTTTCATACGTGCAGTTTAAAGGAAGAGAAAGAAACCTGTTCTTTTCTCCAAGATAAAAAACAAATTATGCTCATAGAAATTTTAAGAGAATCCAAGGTAGAAAAGCAGTTTAGCTTGGCCAAGGACCTGACAGAGCAGTGGTTTTGGAGAGACCAGTACTCCACTAAGAAAACTACAAATGCCAGGCTGGGCAGCTGCTGTCTGCACCCAGGAGCAAGTGCGGATTAGAGAGAGCTAGACTGGGGGGACCAGGCCCCTAGTCTCCTTGTCTGAAATACTAATCCTTGGCTAGAGACACCTGAGGCCAATAAATAGCTAAACAGAAAGATTATCCTTTGAGAGTGAGAGTATGTAAGACAAGGTATAATGGGCAATCCAATCGCATGATAACTTTTTTCTAAAAACCTGTCTCTTTTCACACATTTCATGTGGCTACTAGAAAATTTAAAATAACCTGCTACTTACATTTATGCTTTGCATTGTTCTGTAAGATGTATATAACAGGGAGAGTTGGGAGAAGACAAAATTTGACCATTTTTTTTCTCCAGCTCTGAGCAGACAAGTGGGTGTCCAGAATCACAAATCATCATTTCTTACTCATTTCTCAATTGTGTTTATATTGTTGTTATCGAAAGGAAGCCATCTTTGGGGGGATGGGGGGGCGGGGCCCAGATACTGTTATGGAAACAAGCTCCCTCCTCCAGGGTCTCTCTGTACTATGGTTCTTCTCACCTGCTGCCAAGTGTTAGAACTGTGACTCTCAATGCCAGAGTTTAGTAAAAAGGAAAGAAACTATTTATTCAAAAGTTATACAGTTTTAGAGTAAGGGCAGAATGTTGCCATTAAATTTCAAAGTCCCTTTAAAACACCCACCAGTACACACAGTCCTGCCTTCCCTTGTCAAACCAGGCCAGTAAGGGGTAATGTATCTCAGGAAAAGAAATAGAAGTCCATATCTCAGCTAGACTCTGATTCCTCCCAGTTATCCATGCTCAGCTGGGCCGGTCTCCCACAGTCCCTAGCACCAACAGCTCTGTCACGGGGGTCTCCAGTTCTTAATCCAAAACCACATGGCTCCTCCTCATGGCCCACCAGTGAGAGTCCTTTCACCCCTTTTTCTTCCTGCATGGTCTTGCGACGTCCCCGCCTTGTCTCCTGTCCCACATGGCAACCTTCCTTTAGTTTAAATCCCAGCCTGGAGCCTCCTCTGTAACCCCATTTCCGACTCCTCCCCCAGTCGGCTACACCTGCTAGCACTCCAGTATTTTCAGCCTTTCTGGGCTGCCATCGTTAGTCCAGGCAGGTATGGAGGGAACCATCTCCAAGCTCTCACGCAGGTTGAAATAATGGGAGTAGGGAGTGGATCTGCCTTCCTGTTACATCTTGGGTTTAAGTCATGCATACTTTTCTGGCTCCACTCAGGCTGGAAGACTAGTCTGCTGTTACCGATATGCAAAATAACTCAATGGCCCTGCTCCATGTTCCCATCCCCCCAAGGGGGGCACCTAGCTGCACCCCATTACATTGAGAAGATAGTTGAAATGATAGTAGCCATAAAAATCATGCAGCAAACAGCTTTTACATCCTTGTTCATGAAGCAGTTTTTCAATTCTAGAGAACAGACTTTCCTATCAAGAGAGTATGTGTTGACTGGCAAAAACTAAAACATATAAGGATATATACCAATAATGGCCACTTCCAGCCCCCACCCCCACCTTGACTGTTTGGATGTGTTAATTAATCAAGGCTTTTTTTCCCTGCTGGTCCCTAACACAGCATCAATGTCCTTATCAGCAGAGCCCTCTGGAGAAGCTACGTAGCTAGTCAGCAATGCAGCCACAGTGCAAAGTCAGGTCTGCCTGACTCCAAAGACCAAGTTTCTTCATGGTACCATGCAGGTTCCCGTTTAATAAAGGTACACATTCACACTTTTATTTCTAATTTCAGTCAATACACTGTTCTTTCGATTTATAAATTGGTGTCTTATGACTTTGGTGGCACAAGTCCATCCCTAAAAGGTCAGATATCTTTTGATATGCTAGAAAATTTGAACCTTATCTACTAACAGCCAAGCTCTAGACCAGGAATGGACTGTACAGAAGCACATGTGCTCACTGCCTTCTCCCCCAACCAAGCCAGACATTGCTAACCAATTGCAGTGTTATTCTGTTAAGTCTAGACATAGCCTCAAAGACCTTTTCAACACAGTGCTTCAGGAAACTACTAAGGTTGCTTTAGTTTCAACTTGTGCAGTCATTTTCATGCTCCTGTACTACCATGCAAAGAGAGGACTGCCTGTGAGGCAGGAGACAGCCAGGCGGAGGAAACTCAGGAGGTGCCCCAGGGCTAAGATAAAGGACGTCCACAAAAGACAGAGACCCTGTTCTAAGACCGGTTGTTCCTGCTTTCTGGAAAAGCACTGACTCATGGTGACTCATGAATGCACCTGTGCAGAAAATGCTACACGACCCCTGCTTCATTTTAATAGCATTATAATAAGTTAACATTGTGTGACCCCCTTCTCCAGTGGCCAATCAAGGAAAATCATGGGAAACCACATGTGCAGTAGCTTTAAAGTAATACAACTACTTGTACATGCGCAATATAAGCCCACCAAAACTAGCCAGGAAGCATCTGCCCTATAAGAACAGAATGCCCTCCAGCCCCTGAGGTCAATCTCTGCTCAGAGTTGACCTGCTCCCATGTTCTGTGGAGTGTACTATTGCTTAATAAATCTGTGTTCTCTCTCTTTATGCTATAAATTCTGTGTGTTCGGTTCAATTCTTTGTCCTCGATCACCAAGAACCTGGTTGCCCGTGCCTACCTGTGACACCTGTATATAAGTGAAACAAGCAGAAATTCAAAATGATAGATTTGTACTAATGCTTTGGCAATGTACATGCATTTAAAGTATAATTGGAGTTTGAAAAAAATGCAACAATATAGACAGATCTGCCAATGCAAATCATTAACTCACAGCTATTTCAAAGGTGCACAGTATATTTGAGACAGATTATCTGGGTACTCACTTATCTGGAAGGCAGGGAGTACAAAAAGGAAAGGATGGAGAATAGGTATGAATCACTATGTAATGACATGTCATCCTTGAAAACGTGGCACCAATGTCAAACTATCCTAACATTTGCTTCTTTAAGGAATGGGTCTGCACCAATTAGAAAGCCATTGGCTGCTAGCACCTCAGGCCTCCAGCATTTTTTGCTGGGCATTTCTTTTGGCTTTGCCTTCTGCTTGTGTATTGGCTCTATTTCAGGCTGGCAGCAAATTGTGACAGCTGTACCAGGCATCACATCCAAATGCCACATTATCCAGAGGCAGAAGGGGCTGTCTCTTCCACAGTCTCCTTCTCAGGAGTAGGGAGAAGCCCTCTGGCCTACTCACCAGAACTGGGCCATGTGCCACTGTACCAGTTAGGGTCTGGGATGGTAAACTAAAGGCACTCTATGCAGTTTTTGATATAAAGGGCTGAACACAGAATTTGGGGCATACACAACTTCTGGGAGAGCCAAGGAAGTTGCGTTCAGAAACTCAAATGGAAGATCAGACAAGTTGACCCTCCAAGAGCTTAGCCTGAAACATGCAAGTGTGTAATTTCTCAAGTTTGTGCCAGAAAACTGCTAGGAATCTCTCTTCTGCCCACTTACACCGCTATAACCATCGCTAGAAGAAATAACACCACCCTCTGCACATTTTGCCCTCTTGTGAGCAATACTCTTGTTCAGGAGAGAGACAGGGAATCTAGGAAGCAGAGTTCCTAGACTTAGAAGGAAACGGTGGTGGTACCATCATAGCAGCAGGCCATCAGCACACCTACTCCTAAACCAGCCCCACGAAGGGGAATGGGCCACTGGGACTGGCAGATGTCCATTAGGATTTCCCCTTCATCCTGGAGGGTAGGGGAAAGTCACTCAACTGTGTTACATGGAGGAGGATTGAAATCCAAACCCCCTAACCTGCAAATCAGTTTTTGGTTGAGGAAAAAGCCATTTGAACAACCTGTGGTGCCTGCTATATGCTGTATCACACCATACTCATAGGTTTTTTTGCAAATAAACATATCTGTTACCAAAGTAGCTAGCTATACATTTTAAAGAAGTATGTTACAAAACATTCTCTATGCAATCCTGTGATCACCCACAAGGTCCAATCTTCTGCCAGCAATTGAATTGCCAGGCTAAATTGTAAAATTACAGTCAGCCGATTAGTGATTTATAGTGTTAAATGTCATTCAGTAAAAAGTTAAAGCTCATTTTAGAAAGTCCCTCCCCCAGCTCTTCTCCTCCAGGTAACCAGTCAGATTTATCTGTTGCTGTTTCTTACATGCCTCACCAACGCCCCCAACACATCCTAGATATAATGAAGTGATTTGCAGAGCTCAAATGTACAAGGTCGCCAGCCCCCCTTCCTGCTGCTCATCTTCCTGATCTCTATTTGGTGGTAGTTTTACAGTTAATGTCACTGCAGTTTCCTCAGTTTCCCCAGGGCAGGGGGGTGCGGGGAGGCTGGAGTGGGGAGGAAAAGAAAGCTGATAACTGTGACCCATTTGGGGGCCAGAGGAAAGAAAGAACACAAGTGTCAAGGATGCTAATTTCTGATTCTTTCACTATAGCTGTTTACAGTAAATCCTTTTTATAAGAAAGCCCTGGAGACTAGCTTTATTCCAAGGGGGTGGGGGTGGTATCAGGAAAGTTATGTGTGTGCAGGTGCCAGGGAGTGGCTTCTGTTCTAGAAGGGCCCCACAGCTCAGTGTTTCCTCCCACACGCCTCCTCGGATATGCAAGCTGCGTATGTATTTATAACTCTGCAGTTAAAAAAGTGAACTTTATTAGCAGAGATAACTGTCATAATTCCAGCAACTGCACTCTGTAGAGCAACCAGACACAATAGGCACCAGGATTGTCGCTGTTTGGTCAAATCTTGTGCAACCGTAGGGGGGGTTATGAGTCACCAATGGCACAAAGAAGGATGGAGAAAGGGGTAGAGTTTGACTATCCCTGTGGGGCACTCTGGACATCCAGAGGACATATCCAAATGCTTCTTCCAGGGAGTTTTTATGACCTCGAGGTTAGTGACTGCATGGTGCATTTTTGCATCGAACCATCCTAGTAGCAGCCCTCAGTAAATGTTTGTTGAGTGAATGAGTGAATGAAATGTTGATCCTGGAATGCTCAGTGGCCCTTGAATTGTTCTGTATGTGTGCACATCTTCTCCTCTGCCTATTCAAACATTTGTTCTAAATCGGCAGAGCCACAGCTGTGCAATTAAAGAGTCCCACTCACAATCACTGTGAGCCAAGAGAGGCTATAAGCCCGTGGTTCTCAACCCTGGATGCACATTAGAATCACTTGGGGGATGTTTGAATTCCAGCACTCAGGCCTTACCTTAGATCTGTTACAATTAGAATCTCTGGGGCTGAGGCCTAGGCGGTGATACTCTGAGGTAGAGAACCACCACTCTAAGCTATCATGGAAACTGCTCTGGCTCAGGAGCCAGGAGACCTAGCTGCCTCTCAGTACAGAATAGCCCCACAGCCACTTTCCCTGAGGCCCAAAGTGCAGACAGAAAAGAAGAAATTCTGATGGGACCTAGGAATGTGTCTTTGTACTCATCTGGAATTTGAGGAAGAGAGGGTGTGTCACATGTCTAGAGAATACATAACACTTCAAACAACAAAACGATGCCACGCAGTGAAATGAGATGGAAAGCTATTGAATGTCCTGTCCAGCCCTGGTTAGTGACCCCTCTTCAGCCTTCAGGCGTGCACACGCAAGCTTCTGGGCACTGTGCCTGCAGCCCAGCAGCCTCAGCCTACAGGACCCAAGTTGTCTCTGGGGACTTCACACTCTTGTTGGGAAAGGTAGGTTTCTGTTTGGGTTTGTAGGCATCTTGGGGTGAGGGGTTGGCAGTGGCTGAGCTTGCACTGGGAAGCAGGGGAGCTATGACTCAGGGGAAACTCTAAGCTGCTACAAGCTTCAGCCAGCCCTGTCGGTGGGAGGTGAGAAAGACAAACAGAGGACTGAAAACGGAGCCAGGAACCTGCCTAGCGGATAATCAAAACTCAACTATAAATAACTGATGGACCGATGAACACGTTAGAGAAGTTATTTTCTAAAGCAGCACATAGGCAAAATGAGTGCTCCCCTTGAGTAAACCCTCAAACTGTTCCAGAAGGCCAAGTAAAAATACAGAACACCTGTCTGCTAGTGGCGCCTTTACATAAACAATTTTTCAAGATAAGTGAAAGCTACCTTCATAGATGCCAAAAAAAAAGCCTAACATTTTAATTATGTAAGGGAAATCTTTCTAAAATGGATTATATGCTTCCCAGGGGTGGGAAGTAGAATGCACAGTCTTTTAGTGGGTTTTTTTGGTGGTCCAGGAAGCAGAATGCAGATTTGCCTTGGAACCACCCTTCTCACGCACCTTCACTGGGGCTCCAGGAGTGGAGCAGGAGACGGAGGCTGCAGGCAGTCGGTGTCTCATTTCCCCGGGCCACAGGCCATGGGTTCTAATGCATGGGCTTTGAGACAACTATCGCCCTTGCTTTGGGGCCTTTCTGGCCCCCATGCATTTCATATGTTTTGAACAGATACAATTCCTGCAAATCTGGTCGCTATGTAAGTAAAGAATACTGAAATGGATTTATTATTATTGCTTTTAGTGCTGTTAAAATTCACTTTGGTTTTTGAATACCCTCAAAAGATTCATAAAACTTTGTATCCCGTGACCTGAGAATATCCTATGGAGAAACAGCTCAGGAAAGTAACCTAAAATAATCCATACCTAGATTTAGGCTTATTTCTCAGAATATTTTGTGCACAATCCAATTCTGCCTTGGTACTCTGGACATTGCAATATTGACACGTCCAGAGTGGCACCAGTAAAGTAAAATAAAACATCATACCTTTTACCCTGCAATCAGCATTTAGGAGACTTGCGTCATTATAGGCCTTTAAGAAAAAAACGTATTGTAGAAAACTTTGTTCAAATCCTACATACCTGACTCAGTTGGGAAGCTCTCCCAGGCCTAATGGTTTAGAATTGTGGGTGAAACTGAGCCCATCAAGTTCCTGTACTTGGTTCATTGCTGAGCTAGTGAACGGAGGTGGGATGCTGTCAAAAGCTAACTGCATCAAGACATGACAAAGAGAGAGGAAGCAACCGAATCACTCCCAGCCGTGGAGACGCGAGTGTGGGGAAGACAGCCCTGTAAGCCCCACTAGGCCCTGCCCTGAGGACTTCATTATTACAACCCAGAATGACAAATGAGGTTCACAATTACAACTTTGTGTTATTAAGAAAAATCTACAATTATGGCCACGTGCCTTCTTTTCCAAGGCAGGGAAATAAATGTGCAATACATTGCAGCAAACTTTATGTCAAAGAATGGTTAGGCATGGGCATTTAAAATGGCAAATTTGAATTATCTGGGAAAATTGCTTATGCAGATTCCTCAATTCCAATTAATAGGATGGAAAATTAAAAACAGGAGGCCGAGCTTCTAGTTGTGTTATTAACTAGCTCTGTCTGGGAGCTGTTGCCTCATCTTTAACTGGGAAGGCCTAGATTTACACTGTCCAATATGGTAGCCACTTGCCACATACAGCTGTTAAAGTTTAAATTCGTTGAAAATAAATGCAATGAAAAATTCAGTTCCTCAGACACAGGTCAGGTGTTCAATAGCTGACCTGGGGTGAGTGGCTACTCTAATGGAGAGTGCAGATTTAGAAGATTTCTGTTATCACTGAGAGCTCTGCACTGATCTAGATCCTAAGGAGAAAATGTTTCATCTCTTACGCCACTGCTGATTGATTGATAACAGTAGTGGAAAACATCTCTGGGTTGTCTGCTCAGGCTGTGAGCCATCCCTGCTGTCTCTGGGAACTGCTCCTCCCCCATTGCATGGGAGTGGGCACTTGGTAGCTTTGTGGAATGCCGTCACTTCTTTTTTGATTATGACAGATTGGGCCAGGAGCAGTCACCTGACCCAAGCACAGTCACTCAGAGTCTCTCCCTCAGGAATTTGATGCTGAGATTCAGATACTGTCTCCATAGGAGACTGTAACTCGAATAAGTAAACATGAGTGCTGTGAGTGGCCACATGACCTCAAGCAGATGGGAGGCACAGAGAGAGCCCAACTGCAGAGAGAAAAAGGGAAACAAGCAGGCTGAAACACGCAGAGATAAGGGACGGAGTCTGATGACTTTCTGGTTCCTGGTGCCTGAGGCCTCGCTACATTCTTGTGCTTGACTCTTGTTATGTTCGTATGAAATTCCTTATTTGCTCAAGGTGGCTCAAGCTGGTTTCTGTTACTTGCTGCTGAAGAGCCCTGTCTGAATCAGGAGCAGTTTCCTCGAGTTAACTCTGAAGCTCCATTCAGACTCAGCGGAATATAGTGATTGATGGATGATGTCGGTCAAGGGCACAGGTTGGAAGGGCTGAGGCATCTGTGCTAAATATTTGCCACTCCTGATTAGTCATTTTCTGAAATGATGTTCAGTTCTCAAATTCCTATTGTTCCTCTGGGGAATTCTCAGGGTTGTTTTGTTTCCCCCTGATAATGCTGGATGTATATCACATTATTGTTTCATTCCCTAATTTTTACTATTAGCTGTTTCCGTCGGTGAAATAAAGCATAATGACACTTTAAGACCTCAGAGAAGTAATGAACTGGAGCTATTAAGCATCAAAGTCTCCAAATTTTACATAAAATGTGAGCTATAAATCCAAGGAGCTTTCAGCAAAATGTGATTTTTAATAATGCCAGCCAGATTCCCTGAAGTGTATCTTGCAGGTTTAAAAAAATATCTATCACAAAGCTAAAACAAAAAATCTAAATGATGTCAAATTTATCAAGGCAAAGTGCAATTAATCTAGAATAGTTTTTTTAATTTACAGAAATTTAAACAAGATTTGCTTGTTTAATAATTATAGTGTTGTTTGACCCATATGCATTAGCCTTTTCCCCGATGACAGTTATGATCAAATATATGAAAACTGAGGCAGCAAATTAAATGGGAGAAGGTCATCAGTGTGGGACTAGAGGCAACAGCTGAAAGAGTGCAGAAACTGGGCAAGGCTACACACAAGCCAGGGAGAGTCCAAGACTGAACCAATGGTCCAAAGACAGGTACGAGATGGGACAGGTCAGAAAGCAAGGCAATAGATCAAAATCCTTCAGGGTAAGTCCAGGTTGGTATGGATGGAAGAATTAGGAATGAAGCAGTTCCCTCTCCTACATCTCAAGACTTTTGCATCTTTTACCATTAAGCCTACTATTAAACACTCTCCCTCCATAGCTGCTGTGGCAGATAGACCCTAGTTTGGCCCCATTTTTATGTCCTGTATAATCTCTTCTTTTTGAGTGTGGGTGGGACTTGCTCCTAACAGATAGAATACAGTTATTACATAAGGGCAATGAGCTATTACTCCCATGATTATGGCATATATACATGTGTAGCTGTCTTGCTGGCATGAGAGACATAGGCAGCAGACTCTCTTTCCATTACTGCCTTGAAGAAAGAAGTTGTCCCGTTATGAGAGGGACGATGCAGCTTTTACTGGGAGAACTTCCTTAATGATTCCTTTGCACATTAGTCCTCATTTCACTCTCTGTTTCTGGGGAACCCTACTTGAGACATGGGGGTTTCTTGAGAGGACATATGGGCAACTGAGTCATCTCAACACCTTTGGGGCTCAGTTACTGGTTCCTAGTACCTATACAATTATTGCATTTTCTTATTACATATGTAATTTTTAATTTTCTACTAGTCATATTTTAAAAGAAGAAACAGATGACATGTACTTCAACATTTTATTTAACTAACATCTTGACATGTAACCAGTATTTAAAATATTAATGATATTCTTACATCATTTTTAATACTTTATCTTAGAATACAGTGTGTATTTTTTATGCATATAACATCTCAATTTGGACAGTAAATTTTCACTGGAAATTCTTGACCTGTATTTGGATTTCACAAAATTTACAATGAAAAAGAAATAGATTCACATACCCAAGTTGTTCCAAACATGAGTATCATTTTTTTTATTAAAATTAAGTGAAATTAACTATTCAGTTTTTCTGTTGCACTAGCCAAATTTCAAGTGCTCAGCAGCCAACTAAATCTAGTGGCTAACCACTGTAGTGGTGCAGCTCTAGACCCTCATCCTTCTTCTTTGAACTTGGCTCTCGGGTCCCTGTGGGCTGATGGGAGCTGGACAGATACCCTAGTGTAAGTCACGTTGGGCTGGTGCCAAGATGATGTTTGGTGAGCACTCGGGATCCTGAACACAGGAACTTTGTCCTGCTACTTACCCACTGAATCCCAAGAGCACTGTCTTAGTTCAGATGCCCTGGAAGCAGAGCCGGAGACACTCTTTCAGGTGCACACAATTTATGGAGGGATGCCCTGGAAAGGAAACATGAAGCGAGTGAGAGAAGTCAGGTAGGCCAGGGAGTGAGTGGAGCCCGGATGGAGCTCAGCTAAATTCTAACCTTGGCCTCATTGATGGAGACTCTGAACTGTAAATTGCACTGCAGAGTTGTCCCACCTTGAGGCCAGGGGACTGGGCTTTTGTGCCTCTGTATCCATCAGTCATTGGCTGCTTCGGGTGAAAGTGGGGGTGACACATCCCCCAAGTTTCTAGACAGCTCCTCCAGCAGCAATTGTCCAAAGATGATCATGGGTGGAAGCGTGCAGCCAGAGGACTTGCAGCAGTTGGGAGACGAGTGCATTGGCTAGTGAAGGAGGTCTGGGCAGTGACCTCAGTAGAGAAGAATGGGCCAGGACCAGAATACTTTGTTATCTGCTGGCAGTTTGGCCTTAAGCCTCAGTGTGGAATCAGAGAGAACAGGCTGGACTGTGCGGACCTCAAGACTCCCTTGCATAAAGGCTTGAGGTATGCAATCCTAACAGGTCAGGCATTTTCCTTGGCCTGACCTGTTTTGGGGTGACATTAAATCTCAGCCTTCTGCATCACACTTTTCAGGTGGCAAAGAAAATGAGGAAAAGCAAAGAGACTGAATACTCGAAAGGATATATAAACCCTACTACTGTGGCTCAGTATGAAGCAAATCTTTGTTCTTCACTAATTCCCCTGATACATATTTAGTTGAGTGCCTACGTCGGGCCAGGTACTATGCAAGTCTGTGAAGGCAAATCCCAAGAACAGTTCCAAGGCCATTTTGAGCAATGGCAACATGACTAAAATAAGTGCTGCTGTAGGGTTTTGGGTGTCCACAGAATGGACAGGCCAAGAGAGGTGGGGCTTGGGGAAAGTCTAGGTCAGTGAGGAGTGCTGAAAAGTATAGCAACAGGCCCCTGCCAGCCTGCCAGGGACTCCAAGGAGAGAGCTGAGTTCAGCCTGGGGCACCAGCCAAAGGGCAGGGTCTGACTAAGCAAGTGAAGGTCAGCATTCAGAAGCCCAGGCCAGGGAAAAGGGCTCAGGCAGGTGGAGACTGGGCACTGAAGCACAGCAGTGCCAGGTGCCAGGTGAAGGAAGATGATAGCAGATTTAGCAACTAGCACTTGCCAGGCACTTTGAACACATTTAATTTTCGCAATAACCTTGCGAGATAAGTATGAGGTCCAGGAAGATTAAAACAGTGCTTCTCAAACTTTAATGAGCATATGAACTACCTGAGATCATGTGAAAGTGCAGGTTCTGATTCAACACTCTGGGTGGGGCCCAAGATCGTATGTTTCTATCAAGTGACCGGCCATGCTGATGCTGCGAGTCCACAGACCGTACTTTGAGTATCAAAAGGTTAAAACCCTGACCACAAAGTCAATACTTTATTATTATGAAGGAAGAAGGGTAGATAATGAAGGGCAGGAAAACAAAAGTAGTCCAGTTGTAGAGTCTAGTCCTCCAAACACAGTCTTGGCCATGAACCCTGAACCTTGGCTGTCTGCCATCCTGGGTGTGGGCAATTGCAGGCCAGGAAGTGTGCTGACTTCAAGATGGGAGTGGCCCTCTCTGGCTGCTTCAGGGGTCTGTGGAGGGGCAGGTCTGACAGTTCTCCTGGAGCAACTACTCATTTCAGTGCATCTGATCCAGTGTGTCTTAGCCATTGTTCACTGGCTTAGTGATCAGTTAATTTGGATAATATAATATATAGGATACATTGTGGTAGAAATTAATTTTCAGTAGCTATTTTTAAGTTCTTAGCCTTAGAGTGAAACCAAACCAACCTCTCAGAAGATCTTTTGACCTTTATTTTTTTTTAATGGTTTGTTCTTTATCTAATACCTTTCTCATGGGCCTTATTATTACATTTCCTCCCTTATAGACATTGGGGCAAAGGCTTATTGAAACACTCCTTAGGGGCCTCTGATAGTTTTTTTAAATTGTGATAATAATAATTGTGATAAAGCTGGTTTTCTGGATTTTGCATTGGTCCAGCGTGAAGCTGAGTGTGAGTCACACCTGGCTCGCTAAGGACGAGATGTTACAGACTGAGAGAGGCAGTGATGAAGCACAGGTTGTGTTGTGATGGCTGTGGCACCATGGTTCCCTGGAGAACAACAGTTCGTGAGGTCCACCCCTTGGGCATCTGAATGTCAGAGGAGGTTCTAAGTATGTGAAGTGAAGCCTTTGACATTGTGAGAACAGACTCTGGAGCCAGGTTGTTTGAATTCAAACCCAGACACCACCTCTCACTGGCTGGGTGAGCTTGGGCAAGTTCTTCCACTCCTCTGACCCTCATTTTTCTCATCTCCAAAATGGGTGTGATAATAGTTCCTATGTGACATGATTGTTGTGAGAACTAATTGAGTTAAATCACAAAGTGCATTTTAGAACCCTATATATAATAATCACCATGTAAAAACAAAATTTGAAAACCCTACAGGGAGAGTGTCCCACCAAATGAAAAATTTTTTAAAAACAAAAGTCAGTGAAAATGTGTAAAAGTAGAAGGAAACACAGACGGGTTGTAGGAACTCAAATAAATACTAGGAAATATAATCAGGTTGAAGGGGAGTTTATCTACAGTCTCACCATAAATCAAACTCATTTGGTGAAACTTGGTATCATTAAATCAGTGAGTATTTACGGACAACCTGCTCTAGCTCTCCCAGGGAGAATCTCTCATGACTTAATGCCCTGCCCAGTTCCCAACTGAAGATTTTTCAAAAGAGAAATCAATTCACTTGGTGTTTGACTAAATATTTGAGGTGTTTTTGGAAGCCAGATTAAGAAAATTTTCTAAAATCTTGTTTTCTCCATTGGAAAAATTAGGAAACGATATTCCTGCGTGACAAGATTTTTCTGAAGAATAACACAGAGTGTCTGGCGCATGGTGCTCATTAAATGTGGGCTCTTATCATTGTGCCTATGATTTCACCTTTGAAAAATTTGACAGTTATACAAAAAATCTACTTTCTATTTTTTTTGACTGCTTTGAAGAATTAGATTCCACTTTTGGAATCTAATTAATTAAACCATAAGCCTGGTAATAATTAGGAAACTTATTTATATAAATTAGTATTATAGATGGAAATATACAGTACTACTATGAAATTATCTCATCAAAAGATTAAATTTGAATCTGATCAAGTTTCTAGACCTAACCACCAAGATACAAAAGACACAGAGCACGTAAGGACATGTTAAGTGACATCATGGAGATACAATCAATAAAATCCAGAATGTAGGCTATATGAACTGAACTGTGTCCCCCTGCATGTTCCATCACTTCATATACTGAAGCCCTACCCCCACCATGTGACTGAAGGTGGGGGAGGGAGGCTCTGGAACCCCCAAAGGACTTGCTCAGGGCAGCCATAGGAGATCACGGTTAGCCAACTCTTCTGTTTCCATTTTGCAGAGTGGAGTAATGCATCCGAGAACAGCTGACATACTTGGGGCAGCAAATAGGGCTTTCAAGGCCACTTGGGGAAAACAAAAGGGAGAGGTGAGGAGGCTGACCAGGAGAGGGTTCTGATGGAGCCCAAGACCTGATCCAATAAGAAATTAGAGGTGCTTTTGCTTTGTGGTGTGTGAAATCGGTCCTCTCTCCCTTCCCTCCAACAAAAGCTTCAGTAAATGATTTCTTCTGTTAGTGCATTGTGGATCTGTTTTGAGGGATCCATCAAATGCTGACTTATGAGGATTCAGGTGGAGAACACATATTGCCCAAGGGAGCCTGGCCACAACAGGAATACTAAAGAACAAAAGAACAACTAATCAAATGAAATGAATGAATGAATGAATGAATGAATGAATCCTGGAAGTTCTGTGATCTTGCACTAGCTAATTGTAATCCATGCCAGTGCCTGGAATCATTTCAATCAACCTTCCCTCTAAATTGTGGAACTGGCCAACTGGCCTGCTCCATTTCCGGTTTTCTTCTATCCTAACTTTCCTTCTGCTTTCTTTTCTTTCACATTGTGGGTTTGAAGATGGAAGTGATTTCTATAGCTTGAATGCTCTGTTCATTCCTTAATTCACTGATGAGTTTTGAGTGCTGTCTTATGTATAATGCTACGTGGGATGGAGAATTCTGAAAAAAGATGAAATTCATAGTCTGCAAAAGTTTTAAGATTAGACTATCCTATGAAGTAGGGAGAAACAGTTGCCACAGAAGAGGCAAGAATGAAAGGCTGAACTGTTCAAAGATGAGATCTCAGTGGGGACAGGATAAGGTAGAAGGTATAGAAAGGCTTAACATAAATGGTAGCATCTCTGTGCCAGGCTTTAAGTTAAGGCTGACATTTGGACATGAAGAGATAAGGATTTAGGGGATAGAGACTGGGTGAGGAGGTAATTCCTGACCTACCTACTCTGCCTTCCCATCAAAGTGCTCCTGACCTGTGCACAGACCTCTGTGGGTCTTTCCTCACACTTCCCTGGCTGAGAAGGGAGCTGCCCTGGCATGTTAACAAAAAGAAATTGGCCTCAGGCTTTTCCACCCACCCCTGAGGAAGCCATGGCTCCTTTTCAACTGTCACCTTCTGGGAATGGCTCTGCATTCTGGTCACCAAATCAGAGAAGGAAAGAGCTAATGTTGAAAAGGATGTTATGACCAGAGTCCTGGGATGTGGGAGGGAAACTGAGGCTCCGAGAATAGTGACATGATATTCCCTTATCAGCGCTCAGTGAATAGATGAATTCATGCTGTGTCTGTTGCCCTACTTTGACTATGAACTCTTCGAGGGCATGAGTTTCACCCATCTTGGTGTCTCTTAGCTCTGAGTCTAGCACATTGTGGGTGCTCAGTGTGTGGCTGCTGTAGTGGCATTTTAGGGCTACTTTGTAGCATTTAGCAGTGTACTTTGAGAATCAAAGTATGGTCTCTGGACTTGAATCATCAGCATTAGCTATAGACTTGTTGGAGATGCAAATTCTTGGGGCCTCACCCTAGACCTACTAATTCAGAAACTCTGGGGGTGGAGTCCAGTAATCCATGTGTTAATAAGCCCTCCAGGAAATTCTGATGCAGGTTAAAGTTTGAAAACCACTGTTGTTGGATATCTGAGCCTCGAAGACTTGCTCTGGCTTTCTTCATGACCTCAAGAGCTCACATATTTTTAAATTTATAACATATACATTCTTATAATATTCTATCACTACCCACCCCCTTTGTCAAAGAAAAAAGAAAAGAGAACATTTACATGGCGGGGAGATACTATGATCACAAAGGTGATTCACCCAGGGCAAGGCTCTGTTATTGCACTCAGGCAGTGCTGTGATTAAAGAGAAAAAAGAAAAGAAAACACCATAAACCAGTGGCCAAGAAAGAATTAACCAGTAATGTCAAGTTGTTTTCTTTCCTGAAAAAAAAAACAAACAAACCAGAAACTTTGCCTGTAAAAAAATACATTCAATGAGCTCAAAAACAGACTTTCTATAGAACAGGAAAAGAGCAAAGAGAAATGTAAAAAGAACATTGAGTTGTGGTTTTATGTGAAACTGCCACTACTTCCAGACAAAACCACCTGCTTATCCTCCTTGTCAATTCCCATTGTCATCCTCAGTAACTCCCTGGAGCTGCTACCAATTAATTCCTTCTGCAGTGTAAGATTCTATAAAATTCATTATTTTCCTGGTCACTGACAATGCCCCAGGACTTATGGGACAGGCAGAACTGATGAATCTTCTGTCCAATGTATGCTTGTACCTGGCAGATAAGAACAATGAGGAAGATGTCTATACAGAATCATTCCCTACTGTGGTCCTCAGTATATGCTCTATACTATGCTGGCTTTGTACAGAATGCAGTTATGATTTTATTTCTGTCCTCAGGAAAACCATGATCTATTAAGATGGCATGATGAATACACACAAAATGAATGACTTAGTACTTAGATTGGGGCTTTTGAGTTACAAAGTGTTTTCATAGATATCGTTTCATTTGACCCTTATAGCAAGTCATGAAAATAACACATAGCAGCTATGGCAAAGTAAGTTCCAAACTTGGAGCTATATCAGAAAATTGGCACATATGAGGTCTGTCCAGAAAAAGTCCAGCCATTATTATTATAATGAGAACACTTTGTGCCATGCTGATGTAACTTGGCAGCCAAGGAGAGTGGACTGGAGTGCGCATGTGTGAACAATGATGACTTCACTGTACTTCAGTGAGGGCAGTAGACACCACTGAGTGAGCATGTGTAGCATGCAATGAGCATGTCTATTGCATTCAAAATGACTGAGCAAGGAGAGCAACAAATCTGCCTCAAATTTTGTATTAAGCTTGAACATTCCTCCATGGGAACTATTGGGATGATTCAGAAGTCTGCAGCTATGGGCAACTGTTGATTGGCAGCTCCATCACAACAATATGCCCGCTCATGCATCATGTCTTACACAGAGTTTTTTTGAAAAATGTCAAATCACCCAGGTGACTCAGCCCTCCTACAGCCCATATTTGGTGCTCTGCAACTTCTGGCTTTTTCCAAAACTAAAATCACCTTTGAAAAGGAGGAGATTTCAGACCATCAATGAAATTCAGGAAAATAATATGGGGCAGCTAATGACTACTAGGAGAACTGTGTGAAGTCTCAAAATGCCTACCTTAAATGGGACTTGAGGCATCATTGTCCTATGTACAATGTGTCTTGTATCTTGTGTCTCTTTCATTAAATGTTTCTATTTTTCATAGTTCATAGCTGTACACTTTCTGGACAGGTACATTTAAAGGTTTTAGAATAAAATGTTAAATGCATTATTTTCTTTAGGATATCCTAATTTTTTTCAATGAACTTTAAAAATATTCTACTAACGAACTACTTTACTCAATTTTATTAGATAAAAGGTCTTGTTCTGAACTACATCTACATCAGGGGTGTCAAACTCATTTTCATCAGGAACCACGTCAGCCTTAAGGTTGCCTTTAAAGGGCCATATGTAATTTTAGGGCTGTATAATGTAACTACTCCTTAACTAGGTGCAAGGAGCTCAGTGCTGCTGCCAAGTAGAAACAAGGTGCTGAGCCAGATAAAATAGGTGCAGGGCCAGGTTCATCCTGCAGGCCTTGTGTTTGCCACCTGTGATCTACAGGAAGCCCAAACAAAGAAGAGTAAAGAAGAGGCAAGGAGAACGAAAAGTTGATGGTGTTCTCCATGGTTTTCCCTTAGAGAAAGGAGCAGAAAAACTGCCTTTCCTTATAAATAACTCCTCAAATAACTGCCTTTTCAAATTCTCTTTGAGTGAAGGGTATGGTTGTGGTTGTCTGAGCTCATTGTAGATCAATGTCACTGGCCATTGGCACTGTTTAACATTCCCTTTGTTCTGATTTTCTCTTCACCAAGACATTCTCGATCTACAATCTAGCCATCCATGTGCATTTCCTTCTAGAAGAACACGTACTGATAAGAATCCTGACTCCTGAGCTTTTTTTTTTATCTTCTCTATTAAGCTTCCTGGTCCCTTCTACCTTCCTCTGACAAGAAGAAAACAAAAACTAAATAAATGAATAACTCATAATTTGAATAAAATCAGTTATTTAAAAAGCAAACCAAATAAAAAAACTGATTGGTAAAACAAAGACACCAAAGATGTCTTCCGAAAGTCTGAGAAAAATGTTCCGCCAAGACATCGATTCTCTGTGGCCAGGTGTACCCTGTACTCTATGATAGGAGCATGCGGTGGTGATAATCTGGTGAAATGCAATTATACAGAGAGACACCTTGGAATCAGGGTCTTGAAGAGCTGTTGTTTTTTAACCCTTAGAGTAAATGATTTTGTTCAGAATCATCCACAATGCCTGGCCACATAGTGTAGAATCCATCTATCCTTTATCTGTCCTCCAGAATTTATTGAGTTCTTTCTTTATGCCAGGGCTAAGCAGATGCTAGAGATGATGCTGGAGATGGTAGAGCTAATCACGCTGCAGGACGATGTTGTATGGTTGGAGCCGGGACTTGAGAAGAGCTGGGAGCACAAGTGACTTGCTTTGCCAGCCCAAGAGGTCAAGAGGGTTTCATACAGATGCGATAACTGTCTTGATATGCCTGGAAGGACAGAGGAAAAGCTTCAGACATGTGCTCTTTAAACTGTTTTTTTGCTTTGATCTTCTTAAAGAAAATGTGAAAAGCTATGTATACCTCATAATTTTTATGTTTACATCTAAAATTTTTTATCCTAAGTTTAAGTATTTATAAAGAATGTAATTTCCTGTTTATTATAAATACTGGTATTTTAAAACAGGCCTTATATATAATTTTTAAATGCTTCCAATGGAATCTATATACTATAGTAATTTTTTAAAATCCTCATCTGAGGATATGTTTATTGATTTTAGAGAAAGGGGAAGGGGGTGGAGAGCAGGGGGAGCGAGAGAGAGAAACAGCAGTGTGAGAAGAAACATCAATTGGTTGCCGCCGGTATGCACTCTGACCAGGGATGGAACCTGAAACCTAGGTATGTGCCCTGACCAGGAACTGAGCCCACAACATTTTGTACAGGATGATGCTCCAACCAACTGAGCCACCAGGCCAGGGCTATACTATAGTAAATTGATATACAATCATCTATTAAAAATATATAAGAACAAGGGCTCCTTAGAATACTAACATTTAAAACAAGACTTTTATATAACTTTTTAAAATGCTTCCAATGGAATCTATATACTGAAGGGGAGCAGAATAGGTTGCCCCCAAAATGTACCTCTTTGGCATGTGGAGTATTTTGAGCCGAAGGCAGTAAAGGCCCAAAAGACTCAGAAAGAGCTGTTTACCTTCCCCTTTACTGCCCGAAGGAGTTTAGATAGAAGGGCTGCTTCAGAAAGAGAATTATTACCAGTGTTAACTACGAAGAGTACGGGCTGGGTGTGGTCAGCTGCGGGTAGCTGGGCAGGGCCTGTTTGTTCCATGTCCTCTCTGTCCCATTGTCTCTGTGTGGCCTGGCAAAGATTTGTTTACCAAACATTTGCTCTTCCCATCTTCCTTTGCAGTGTCTTTTTCCCCTCGAAGCCCTGGACCTCCTCTCCTTCTTCTCAGCTCAGGTTGCTTATAAACCTCAACTGCCTGACTACTGGGGAGCTCTCATGTCTATGGGAGGCTTTGATAGGTACAAAATTAGTTTATCTCCTGGAAATCTATCTTATGTCAATTTAACTATTAGACCAGCCAGAAGAACCTAGACGGATACAGGAAAACTTTTCTTTTATTACAATACCACAGAGATTTGACATCGTCACCCTTTTAGAAATAGTGGAACAAACTTTTCTTAAATGTTGCATCATTCTTTCTTCTCTTTATTTATGTTTTTGTTCACCTTACAGAACTTCATCCCTATGAAGTATACTGTCTCATATTTTTCTATAAGAAAAATGTATATAAACTCAGAGCCCATAAGCTGTTCAGTGTTAAAACATTTCTTAACAATAATTATTGGTATGTGATGGATAAATAAGACATAAATATATGTTTTGGTTATTAGTATTATTAAACAAAATTTTTGTTGGAAGTGGATCTTTTCATGAGATGGATAGCTTTTTTCTTTACTTTTTAAAAACAATTGAGTAACATTCATGTTTACTATTATTTATTTAGCAAACAAGTAATACTCAATAGTATTGATGCTGATTCAATAGTATTGATACTAAACCAATAAGTATTGACCCAACATCAGTACTCAACCTATGTTTTATTTTATTATAGATGTAAGTGCTGGGAAATTTAAGCAGTGGAATTGGAAGTTTTGTAATAGAAATGTCACTTAATTCTTTTTTTTTTAAGATTTTACCCATTCACTTTTAGAGAGAGGGGAAGGGAGGGAGGGAGAAAGTGAAAGAAACATCGATTGGTCGCCTCCCACACACCCTCAGCCAGGCACCCAGCCTGCACCCAGCCATGTACCCTGACCAGGAACCAAACCAGCGACCCTTTGCTCTGAAGGACAGTGCCCTACCTACTGAGCCATGCTGGTCAGGGCTCATTTAATTCTTTAAATTTTAAAAATTTTTCCTCAAAATTATTTTTAAATAACTGTCAGTGCATAATTCACATCTCCTTCAACCATGAATCAATACCATTTGACTTGTGAAAATATTTGTAACCAGTGATTAGAGTTACGTACTTTCTCAACAAAAACTCTAGTACTTTGAATGGTTGCTTTGCTTGGGACTGGCAGATTTTGTACCCTGAGGCAGGGCATCATTGTAAGTTTTGAGATGAAAAGAGGAAGGCTGCCCTGGCTGGTGCGGCTCAGGGGATTGAGCGCGGGCTGTGAACCAAAAGATCACCCATTCGATTCCCAGTCAGGACCCATGCCTGGGTTGCGGGCCAGGTTCCTCGTTGGGAGAGGCAACCCACTGATGTTTCTCTCGCATACAATGTTTCCCTACCTCTCTTTCTGTCTCCCTTCTGCTCTCTCTAAAAATAGATACATAAAATCTTTTTAACAAAAAGGAGAGGGCTTTTGTTAAATAAAATGGGAAGGAGTCCATTGTAAAAGGGGAGCTTCCGGTTTTGACCTTACTCTTTCTTAGGTAGATTTTAGAAATGAGTAAATATGAGCTTTGAGAATCTGGAAATTAATTTGCTTTTAACTACTCAACACTCTGCAATGGAAAGTTCTTCAGACCCTTGGTACTTGGAGTGTGGTCTGTGGACCAGCAACATTGGCATTACCTGGGAGCTTATTGGAAATGCAGAATCTCAGGTCCACTCCAGACCTAATGAATCAGGACATGCATCTTACAGAATCTCAAGGTGAGTCTCAAACACATGAAAGTTTGAGAAATGCTGGACTAGGCCACTGCCACTCCCCCCTCCCCCAAACCTTATAGTTTGCACATTGGCTGTTCCTTCCCAGTGCAGAAAATCATGCTTCTGGCTTCAGTTCTCCATGAAGTCACCTGGTTCAGTTTTCAGCACGCTATGAGACTGACTGAGCTTGGCTTTGTGACTCTGCAAATAATTTGAAGACGGCCTACACAAAATTAGATGGTCCTTAAGGGACCCTTGGTAAATGGTAGCTGATGGTTCTCACTTCCTTCTCACTACTATCAGATTTGGGTACGAGGTCCATTTTCCTCTCTGAGTGTCACTGCAGCCTGGGAATCATGGGATGTTAACACTGGCAAGCCCCACCTGCATCACAGAGAGGTTTCCTCCTATCAGCCCCGTGAACATTGCAACCTTGTCATTAAGAGAACCACAAATAGAACAGGGCTTTTTTTTGTTTGTTTTTGTTTTTAAATAAAAGCCTATACAACTAGTCGGTCAGAGTGACTGGCTGTAGCAAGAAGAGAATGGCTATGGTATTTTTGAAATGTTTTCGCCATTCCCTGCATTTTTGCTGTGTTGCCAGTTGTGCCACCCAAGCCTGGCCTAGCCCTCCACCCTCCCTCTTGGCTCTGCGTGCACTTTTCGTGTGTGTGGGACTCCAGATCTATAAACAACAGGGCCTGGCGCCAAAGCCTCCCTCTTGGGTGCAGACACCCCAGTGTCAGTGGTGTCTGGGAGCAGCACGGCAGTCTGTGGGAGGAAGCATTTCCTTGACATTGTTCTGACTTTGCCCCTGCAGCAGGAAAGCCTGTGGTAGGCGACAGAGCAAGGACAGCTGAGAGTTCAAACCTTGCTCTGTCACCCACGAGCTGGGCAAGTTACCTAAACACGTTGAACTCTGTGTCTCTATCTCTAAAATGTCCATCGAAGTGGCTGCTGGAGAATAAAATGAGACACTGTTACTAGGACCTCAATGTTAGGGTTTTGTTTTTTTTTCCTTTTTGGAAAAATCTGTCTGCTTGTGAGCCCTGGCCCCAAAAAAGGCACAAGCGGAAGTTTGCAGTATAGAAAGAATAATAGTTTAATTTTGAAATAAACTATTATTCTGCCAATCCAGAGGCAGAAAGCTAATGCCCAAAAGTTGACTTCCTGATGACTCAGTTATAGAACATATAGGGCAAAATCACAAGACACCAAGGGTTAGGGGCTTCCGGGTTGTGCTGGGAGCTGATTGGTTGGAAGTGAGGCAAGGGTAATAAATCATTTATTGGTCTTGAGGACAATTCTGAGGTCTGCTCCAGCGTCTTTCTGTCTGATCTCATGGGAAAGTAGCCAGGGGGGTTGTTCTACCTTAGAGGTCAGGGGCTGAAACCTAACTTAGGTCAAGATGTTATCTTTAACCTGCCAGAGGGGCAGATCTTATCACTATTCTCCAGGTGGGAAGGCAGTGTCCTCTGCTGCCTCGGGGGCTGCTGATTATCTGGGCAAAAGGCCAGGTCTCTGAGGAATTTGGAAGGGTGAGACATAATTTCTAAAGCTAGGAAATAAAACTAAGTTTAATCAAAGCCATCAGGACCTTCAGCTTCATTAGTACATCAATGGGTAAATGCATACTCTGTAAAAGTGATTTTCCTCCTCCCTCCAAAACAATGGATAGTGCTTCTTAAAATCATTGCTTCATAAGATCATGGGATCTTAGACTGGGCCAAGTTCCTAAGCATCATCTCCTGTGTTCTTGAAGAAAATGGAGGGAAAAATAATCTGCACCATTGAGCCTATTGGGCACCTAGATTGATAGGTGCCCAATAGCATCTATATGCTAACAATAATTGAGATGACGGTGGCTAAGAAGGGGCATGTTTTTCCACAGCCGACTGGCCACAGATCAGTACTACAGGTTTGGGGAACAAGTCAAAACATGAATAGACCAGCAGAGGATAATACAGTGAGCAGAAGGGGGTGGGGTGACACTGAAAATCCTCAAATGCACTTTATTTGCTGCTTGGAGCAGTATTTTCAAGTAGTGAAATTATGTCTTCATATCAGGGGTTCTCAAAGTGGGGTCCCTAATCAGCAGCATCAGTATCCTCTGGGAACTTGTTAGAAAAGCACATTTTCTGCCCCCAAGCCCAGACCTCCAACATCAGAAACCCTGGGGGTGGGACCAGCAATCAGTGTTAAGCAAATCTTACCTGTGATCCAGATGCATAGAAGGGGTAGAGAATTACCGATTAACATTATAACAGCTTACAACCATCTTTTCCAACGCAAAGCAAAATAACATTATAAATGTCTCAGCATTTTAAATTCCTCACCTCCTGGACATACACTGTGAAAATTCCCAGACGGGACTGTCTGCTGATTCTGGCAGAGATATGCTTGAGCTCTGTCACCAGATCCACCTTCCTCCTCGGCCTTGGATGGAATTTGTTTAATCATGAAGCAGTAACGAGAAGAATGACTTTAAAAATTAAGCAAATGAATCTGATCTCACTTCTGTTCTCCAGAAATCCCTTTCCTCTGCAGTTATGACATATTTATAACTTTATTACAAATGATATAAATCACTAGGTTTTCATTTCCACATGTGAACAATCCCCTCTCTAAATGCAATTCCAGGGAAGCCGTGCGCGTTGTCTGGAATGTGGCAACATCTTGAGGGTGTGGTGTCCCAGAGGCAGAGCCTCGGGGCCCCTCTGAGGGGTGTCATCACTCGGTCCTACCTCCTGCTTATTCTAAATTTTCTGTTTCATGATTAAAAGTAAAGGAGAAAGCCAGAAGTCAAAAGCCTGTACCACATTCTGCCTCTAATTTATCTCTTATCATTGCCTGTTTATTTGTTCGTCTCACTCCCTCACATTGGAGCTCTTCAAGGGCAAGTGCCATCTGTTTAATTACCTGTCTACCAGGTAGGCATGAAATAGGTGTTCATGAATATGACCGAAACCGAAGCCCAGCAAGACTGAGACTTGTTGAAGGCTGTGGGGCTCTTCTCAGTGTCCATGGCTGCTCCCCATTGCTCCCTTTATGACACTGCCTGTTTATTGTGGGGGTGTGTATTATTGCCTTTATTTCCACATGGTATTCT